>NC_047172.1:3550369-3630369 GCF_009819705.1 Hippoglossus hippoglossus | reverse complement strand
TGTATTAACATGAACATTTTCTATTACACCATCAGGGGCCTCTAGTTACAGATTTTGAATTATTAATATAACTAATAAATAAAGCCTTTTAATATGCTTGAAGAATATGAATGTGTAAGGTTCCTCACATCTAAACCAATCGGTCATCATGTGCTGTTAGCGTGTTGGCGAAGCTACAGTTGGCGTCTGTGCTTCTGCACACGTATGAAACCGACGTCCTCATGATCCTAAACAATCATTAACTTTGAGATTTACATTTAAAAAACTGTCTCTTTGTCTTTGACTGATTCATTTTTCTCTTTTGCACTTAGTTTCCTTTATTAACTTTTGGGTGATTTATCACTGTAACCACACTGAAACTCTTCTCTGTCTTTGGTGTTTGTCTAATTTTCATATTTTATGGTGTTTTTAAAAGCACTTTTCCTATTTGACTCCTGCTTTTATTGTGTAAAATCCACTGCTGCCTTTATTTCAATGCCGGGACCCTGAATCCGCCGCCTCTTATGTAAAAGTGACTGTATTTCATATTCACCATCAATACTTTCTTTGTTGCTGCCTGACATGTTTTGCATCGGGAGCAATACAGGCGCCCTGAAGCAACAGAGCCACATGTCATATCGCCCCTCGTGCAATATATCTATTGTGATGTGGCAGCCATTCATCTTTTAAATGCTCTCTCATGATTTCCTTTGTGCATGCAGAGCTGGAGGTGACCTTGAAAACGGACCATGTGCTGTATTCTGATGATAATTTATTCTCACATGGAAGAAACTGTCTCGCTAACATGATTTTTCTTTCATGCTTTACGCCGTCTACACATGCGGGGAAACTTTATTTGCGGGGAAAGCAGAGGCAAATGTATTCTCGTTGTCAGGATTTATAAGGCCATGCAAATTTTTTGGGGCACATCACGCATCTTTTCTTTTAGATTTTAGCATGATTTAAAGTCGAGTCGTGACACGGAGTGCAGATCTCTCACTTCGCAATTTATAGAGACTGTCGACGAACGCGGGCCGAGGAACCAACACTTGCTCATAAAGCTGTGATACACTGGCATGAATACAAAACTGAATCCAGAGGACAAAACCATGGATTCTGTTTTTTTTTTTAAATATAAATTTGCCTGTAACGCTGAATCACAGGCTCATTTTCAGAGACTCGTTTAATATGTGGTCGACAGATATCGATTCATTTCCTCAATGAAAACCAACACAACGGCAGCAAACTGGAGTTTAGCTCGTCTCAACTTTTACCGTCTTTTAATACTGGAGATGAAAATATAGAAACAGAGCCAGTGTCCTTTTCTGGGGAGCCTGTCTTTCTAGGATTTGACTGACACACACACACACACACACACACACACACACACACACACAGGAACACATGTGGCACACTCTGTTTTAATGCATATTAATGAAGTTAAACGGGCCGCTGTAGACAATGGAGCAGAGGAGGCTGGTTGTGAGCACAAAGCCGTGGGCTCAGGGGAAGCAGAACAGGTGCAGGGAGGACACGGCAGCTCCATGTGGAACCACTCACTATAGGTTCATCAGTGCAGGAAGCATCGCTTTAAGTGCTCAAACGCAACGTGCCGATTCGGTCTTTGTGCCAAAAGGTCGTTGTTATTCCCGTCAGCCAAACAAAGACAAAAGGCTTTTACTTGTTTCTTTGTCTGTGAATCTAGTTTCTGTAGATTGGAGCTGGTTCCTTTGTCTTGTCAGAAGTTCGTGTTGTTGGGTCAACTAACAACTCGTTTCTTTATTGATCACTGCACCGATTGTAACTTCGCACAATCCAAGAGAGATTCAGTTCGATCTCCCTGCGACATGTGAAGAAGCTGGAGCGTGAGAATGTGGAGAATCTTTCACTTTTCTCTTTCTTTTTCTACCTGAAAATTGATTGAACTTATTCATCAATTATTAAAGCTGTTGCTTAATTATTTTTCTGTTAATTTAAATAATTGTTTCAACTCTTGCTGTTGCTCTTCGGCCAAGGAACTTGTGTTTTGTGCAGTCCAGGGCGTGTTGGGCCTTGGGGGTGTTCTGAGCTCTAAGTGCCAATTCTAGATTGTTTTTCTTTCTTCCTAAAATAGAAACTTTCAGGACATAAGAAATAATTTGTCTCGCAAAAGCTACAGTAGATTCACATATTTTCAAGTCTGTCTTATCAACGACATGTTCACTGAGAACGTTTTTTGTTGCCATAACTATTCCTCCTCTCCATACATGGCCATGAGTGTACGTCTCTGCCCAGTGCGACTCCACGTGGAAGGGTTGTGGCAGAAAACCTACAATCCTCACTGGGTTTTATTTTGAGACAGACGTGAAAATATACAAATCGAGCCTCTAGGACTCTTTTGTAAGTTTCCTCAGAATCTGGGGGTAATAGGCAAATGTTTCCCAAGCCTCTAACCGCGTCTGAAACAAAGAGATTGTGCTGTTTGGATGAAGTTTGCTGCAGATGTCTGGGTTTACAATGAAAATGCAAAGATTGAAAGAAAGTCTGAGTAGCAAAAATAGTTTTGGGATCACACACCGAACTGAAGAACTGCACAAGAACCATGAGAACACAACTTTGTTATTAATATTCAGCTGTGAAAACAGTTTTATAATGTCCTCCAATCAGAGAAAATAACCCAGATGAGGTAATTCAGGGTCATTGGAGCGGATCCCTGGACCAATAGTTGGCCCCGAACCAAACATTCAGGGTCACATGAGAAAAATGCATGAACAATGGTCGAGTCGAAAACTTCAACTTTAGGGCCACTTGAATTTGCAGGAAGACACGAACAATAAAAACAACATAAAATACATAAATGTGGACGGGAGGGAGACACAGAACGTCACAGATTGGGGTTGTTGAATAAATGCAATATCGTCAATTAAAAACAATACAAACTATAGTAATAAACACTATGTAAAATGTAAAAATATTATTAAAATGTGTTGCTTTTGCCAGGAGGTAGAAACTGGAAGTCAGAGTGAAGGTGGTGAGAACTGACCTCACAACCTGCTTGTTGACGTTCTCCTGCTGGACCCCAACACTTTACTGCTGATGTTCGCTGTTTTGGACAAAAAAAGCCAAAGTGTCTTCTCTCTGCTGACTTTAAATTTTTTTTTTTGTCCTTTGAAAGTCGTCCAACTTTGGACAAAATCACAGGAGTCTCACTTTAAACTGCTGCTGGAGGCAAACGCAGCATCTGGAGGCAAACAGCTCCTCGGTGTTTAGACACTGAAACCTTTTTATACTTAATGCAAACTGAACTGTTGTTTTCCATCAAGAAGCAAAATACACACGTTCGATTTAAACTGCCAAGAAAAACCAAAACAAGGAATACAAGAACAGAGTAAAGTAAGAAATGATCATTCTAAGCAAAAACGTTTATAGCTGTTCTTTCTCAGATTTCTGATCTTCTGCCTATTTTAATAATTTTATAGTTTTATTTTATCTTCTTTTTACCTCCCCCCCCCCCAATACCTGCACCTTGCACGGGCCCTGCTATAATACACTATGTATATATGTTATTTATGTATTATGTACAGTTTTTATATTTTTAGTCTTGATATTTTGTAAATTTTTCATCATCTGGAATTTCCCAGTTTGAAATCAATTCATCCACCCACCCACCCACCCACCCACCCATCCATCCACCCACCCACCCATCCATCCATCCATCCATCCATCCATCCATCCATCCATCCATCCATCCACCAATTCATCCACCCACCCCTCCATCCATCCACCCAACCATCCATCCATCCACCCATCCATCCATCCACCCATCAATTCATCCACCCACCCCTCCATCCATCCATCCATCCATCCATCCATCCATCCATCCATCCATCCACCAATTCATCCACCCACCCCTCCATCCATCCACCCAACCATCCATCCATCCACCCATCAATTCATCCACCCATCCATCCATCCACCCATCCATCCATCCATCCACCCATACCATTTTTATGTCTGTATTTATTGCAGTGTGATCTTCAGAGTGTTTTTAATAGTTTCTTATAGTTTGCCTTCCACACACAGCAGCTTGTCCCTGTTATTTTAAAGCTGCTGTGTAAGTAAAGTGTATCATTATCATTCCAGTCTGGGAGGAGGACGGTTTCCGGGGCTCAGCTGCTCCCGGCTCGGCTCTGCAGACCCTCCTGTGGGGCCGGAGAGAGAATCAACTCGAACCAAACCACGCCTCCCTGCTTTATTCCGGGGGAACTTACCCGCGCCTACATGTTGCCTGCTCCTCACACTGGAGCCAGCGAGAGAAGAGCGCACATCCCCTGCTCAGGTTCCCCCCCTCCCACTGAGGAGCACATCGTCCCGAACAGCTCTTCTCCTCTGCGGACGTTCAACCCTCCTGACAGGATGGATTTCTTGGATCACAGCTTCCTGGACGCGCGCTCTCCCTGTGATTACACTTTTAATTTCTGGAACGACTACCTCGGCCTGTCCACACTTGTGGCCCAGACTAAGATCAACAGTCCTGCCTTCAGCCCGAACTCCATCACCGAGTCTCTGAAGGCCACCCTGGGTCTGGAGGACGACTCCCCGGTCTGCTCGTGCGTAATTGCGCACGGCAGGGACAGCGACGCGCACTCGGACTGCTGCTGCTGCTGCGCGGCTCCGGGCTCCCCGCCGATCTCCATCTACGACCTGAAGGAGCGCATCTCTCTCCTCGGGCCGTACGAGCACCTCGCCGGGGACAGGGACAGGGAGTCGCCCCCCTACAGGGGAAGCTTCGCCGGCCTCGACCTGCTCTCCATGGAGCGGCGGCGCAAGCAGACTCCTCCGAGGGGGAAGCCGGAGCCGAAGGTGTGCGTCTTCTGTCGGAATAACGGCGCGCCGGAGGAGGTGTACGGCACCCACATCCTGAAGACGGCGGACGGCAGAGTGCTGTGCCCCATCCTCCGCGCGTACACCTGCCCCCTCTGCAGCGCCAACGGGGACAACGCGCACACCATCAAGTACTGCCCGCTGTCCAAGGAGCAGCCGGGCCAGAGAGTGGCGAGGGGCGGCAGGGTCGTCGGGAAACGGCTGAAAAGCTTCTGAACCAGGAGCTGGATGAAGTTTTAGAAGTTGCACAGTCAGAAATCACCAATGTGTGTGTGTGTGCGTGTGCGTGTGTGTGAGGCAGAAACTTTGCCCCCATTTCAATGCACAAGACAAGTCTGGAGGGAGATTTAAAGAGATTTTTATTGTTTGTGTTCCTGCTTCATTTGTCATGTTTTCATCCATCTGGTGACTTCATGGGCGCGTAGTTTACACATGGACGCATTGTGCGCAATACTCCCCTCCTCCCTCTCTCCCTCCCCCCCTCCCCTCCCTCCCTCTAAAGACCTGGTGATGAGAAATGAACCAAAGTACAGATCGACCTGTGAATGACACCTTGATGCTGTAGCCAGAAGCTGCTGCGTTCCAATGCAAACAGCCCTGTGCGTTTTAAACAACACAGTGGATGTGCAGCAGCTGATGCGAGATGAATGTCCCACAGTTCACTGGGGCCTGCAGGTGGAAAGAGTCTGACGGGCCCTGCCGAGATGCAACACACACTTCTCTAGCACATCTTTCTTTCTTAAGATAAATGTTTTCTACCAAAGGAATCCACTTTTGTATTTAGCCTAAAGGTCATTATCTGTGTGTTTTATAAGTTGGATGTCTTATATTCTTTAGCCTACGTGTGGTTTTTAGCATTTTTGCAGATTTGAACTGAATGTAAAACAGTGTGGGAGGTAAATCTGACCTGCGGTTCACCGACATGCTCTTCAAGCAGCTCCAAGCTCGACTACATGTCACAAGTTCGACAACACGGAAGCTGCATTGGTTTGTTTTTATCTCTGTGCATCTGAAATTCTTGTAAATGTTTAAAAAAAACAGTTTTAGCAATGAGACGCCTGACATTCCAAAGTCTTTATCTGTCAATAAAAATGTTTTATGTACTTATTTTTACCTTATGTATCACTGGCAAATATATTCACTGTAAATAACCTCTGAATAAACATGTAATTTGCATTTTTCTTTAAGTTGCCTGTGTGAGTGTTCAACAGAACTGTTTGGTCAAAGCATTTTAACTTCACTCCAAAAACATACCTGCGATGCAAACACGCCACCTAGTGCTCAACACCGTCAACGACTCCCTTTACCATAAGGTATTTAAAAAGATTTACTTTACTGTAGTGTTTCCATTTTCTTCTCCTCTATAACTTTACATTTATGACGCAAATATTGCAAATGCTTTCCACACGAGACAAGATTAACTCTGATAAGAAACATATCAGAATCAGTTTTTTATCGCCAAGCAGGTTTACACATACAAGCAATTTGCAATTTGCATTTGAAAATATTAAAAATACAATATGCACCAGAGGAGGGATTGTGCAATATGTTGTAAATATAGCCAAATATTAAAATGATCCAGATGTGTTGAGCCATCGGACAGGTCAGCTCAGCCGTGCGATCAGAGCAATAATTAAATTTAGATAAGTCAAAGTAAAAAGAGCTTCATATCTAAAATAGTACATGTGATGATGGAAGTGTAAAACCTGGAAGTGAAGAATGGTCGACCAAACAGAACATGATACATATTTCTCCCTTTCATATTAAACTGTAAAATAAATCATACATGATGATTCACAGACCTTAATCTTTCTGTGTCTAACTTAAAAAGTGCTCATTGACTCCACTAGAGTGAACTACAGCTGATGGATGAAACCACCAGTGGCTCCAGAACTCAGAGTTTTTTGTGTTTCTGGGTGAGTTTTCCCTTTAAATGTAAAGAAATCAATGGGTTTTATTGACCTCTATTGGCAGCTGGTGAGAACTGCAACAACATTAACTGTAAACGATTGACTCCAGATCCTCCTCTTCAGATGCAGCAGTGGTTTTTTCCTTTGAGCTTTTTGGTGTTTTTTACACAAGTATCTGTACTTCTACTTGTGTGTACTTTTACCACTTCTGCCTTTAATGAAATCAGGTCTTTAAGGCACTGAAATGACATTTTACTCTTTTAAATTGTATTTAAATTTGTTTTTGGATAGATAGACAGACAGACAGACAGACAGACAGACAGATATACAGACAGACAGACAGACAGACAGACAGATATACAGACAGACAGATAGACAGACAGATAGATAGATAGATAGATAGATAGATAGATAGATAGACAGACAAACAGACAGACAGACAGACAGACAGACAGACAGGCAGGCAGACAGACAGACAGACAGACAGACAGACAGACAGACAGACAGACAGACAGACAGACAGACAGGCAGGCAGACAGACAGACAGACAGACAGATATACAGACAGACAGACAGACAGACAGACAGACAGACAGACAGGCAGGCAGACAGACAGACAGACAGACAGACAGACAGACAGACAGACAGACAGACAGACAGACAGATATACAGACAGACAGATAGACAGACAGATAGATAGATAGATAGATAGATAGACAGACAAACAGACAGACAGACAGACAGACAGACAGGCAGGCAGACAGACAGACAGATATACAGACAGACAGACAGACAGACAGACAGACAGACAGGCAGGCAGACAGACAGACAGACAGACAGACAGATATACAGACAGACAGACAGACAGACAGACAGACAGACAGACAGATAGATAGATGGATGCGCAAACTCCAGATGATGTCATCGGCGCAAAATGGCAGCGTTGGTATCCGGAGTATTTTGGCTTCATTTTTTGGATGGTGAGAGGAAGCGTAGAAACATCGTACATCTTTATTTACAGTTTACGACAGTCTCATGATGAACAGTGAGAATAACGCTGGTTGGAAACAGACCCGGTGTGCGTCCTTGAGCAGGAGCCGTTACCTGAGCTGCCTCCTGCTCGAGGACGTGACGTTTCTGTGGATTCACAGGGACCCTCTGTGGATGTAACACAGCAGGAGTGTTTCTGTGTGTCAGCAGATACACAGCACACACTCCTCCTCGGCGGCGTCTCCCACACACACACTGTCAGCGTCAGGACGGATCAAGAACGTCAGTGACTCATCAGTTTGGAGTATAAATAGATCTAATAGGTAAAGAGAAGAAGAGCAGAATGTAAGACGCTGCAAAGGTGCATGTAACTAACATCTATTAGGGAAAAACATCGAAGTGCATACAGATTCAAATATACTGTTTTTTAACGAAAAACAAAAGTCATCTGTGTCAACTGGTTTTACTATGTGTTAATGTGGGATCTCTCATATCATTCAGATAAAGTAAAGGGCATCGACCGACCACATCAATCTATTTCATTACCACACAACCTCTGTAGTAATTCATTTCTAGTTTTTTCAAGCATTAAACCCTTAAGTGCCTCTCTGCTCAGGTCTCTGCCTCCCTCACTCTCCACATGTGCACTATGCATTGATTCTGTCTGAGAGGACTGTGGCAAAGAATTAATTTCAAGTCATTTTCATCAGGTTGTTTTCTCACTTGATGCATTTGAGCGTATGCGTTGATATCTGAGCAGTGACGGCATAAAATAGAGTAAAATGTGGTTCCAGAAACACACAGTAGTTGACTGATGCAAGAGAAATCCTGCTCTACCACACGGACTCTGCCTGCGATGGCTGAGAGTGAGTCTGAAAACCAACCTCCTCTGTCCTCACTGCAGCACTTTGCTATTGGCTCGGCGGATGCTGACAGCAGTGATGTCTCCCTGTGGTGGAGGGAGGGGGGGTGCAGCCTCACTGTATAAAAGCCAAGGATCTGCAGCATCACTGAGCTGGTGCAGTGCAAAAACGCTCGCTCACCCTCACTGATGGTGTGCAGAACAAGGGGGACATAAAAAAAAAAAACCTTCCGAAACTAAAAACATCCACATCCTTTTCTTAAGCAAACAACAAAACCCACAACTAAAAATTCATCATGAGCTACGATTCCTACTCCGCCTACCGCCGCCCCTGGGACAGCTACAGAAGCGCCCGAACCACCAAGTCCTCCACGTCCTCCTCCTTCTACTCCTCCAGAGCTCCTCCGTCCGGGAAGAGGATCGGGAGGCTGGCCTCCGCTTCCCAGCCAGATGGGTCAGAGAGGATGAACCTGGCTCAGGCCAGCTCACTCAACACAGAGCTGCTGGGTCTGCGCTCCCATGAGAGGGAGCAGCTGGGGGACCTGAACGACCGCTTCGCCACCTACATCGAGAAGGTGAGGCACCTGGAGCAGCAGAACCGGGCCCTGCTGGCCGAGCTGGAGGGGCTGAGGAGGTGTCAGAACGACCCGTCCCGTCTGCAGGCGCTCTACGAGGGGGAAGTGCGGAGTTTGAGGGCCATGATAGACTCGGAGAACGGGGAGAAGATGCAGATGGAGGCGGAGAGGGACTACCTGCATGACGTGTATGAGCAGATGAAGGATCGCTTTGAGGAGGAGGCGAGGCGGCGTATGGATGCTGAGGAGGCCCTGCAGACGGCCAAAGAGGAGGCGAGCAGGGCCATGCTCTCCAACTGTGACACCGAGGCCACCGTGGTGTCTCTGTGTGATGAGATGGTGTTCCTGAAGAAGGTCTATGCAGAGGAGCAGGCAGAGCTGCAGGCCCAGCTGCAGATGGCTAACATCAGCGTGGAAGTGGAGGTGTCCCGACCTGACCTGTCCACCGCCCTGCGAGACATCCGGACGCAGTACGAGCGGCTGGCGAACAAGAACATGCAGGCCGCCGAGGACTGGTACAAGAGCAAGTTTGCGAGTGTGGCAGAGATGGCCAGCAAGAACAATGAGGCCGTGCACGCCATCCGGGAGGAGACCATGGAGTACCGGAGACTCCTTCAGACCCGCTCCTCGGAGATAGAGTCGCTCAGGAACGTCATCGAATCCTTAAATAAGCAGATGGAGGAGCTGGAGGAGACGCAGGCCAACGATGTGTCCAAGTACCAGGTGAATGAGGGGAAAACGTGTTCTGACTGAGAAGCATTCTGCTTCTTATGCTTATTCTCAGAGCCTCAGACAGAAGCACAGAGGAAAGTGGCAGGAAAGACAGAGAGAGAAAAGAGAGAAACACTCGAAATAGAAAGAGAAGATTAAGCTTCTTTTGCTGCAAGATGACATGTAAACGTCTTCCTGCAGCAGCTCCCCCCTCCCCTCACTGGTGCTCTCAGCAGGAAACAGTTGCAGGTTCACAGCAGTGGAGAAAATCGGAAAAGCAACAAACAGGAGAGAGAAAAGAGAGAAAGAGACATTCAAACAAACCTATTGAGGAGTTGTAGTTTTATATCCGTGTGTGTAGCTTCCCATTGAATTTCCTTTTTTTTTGCATTCTCAGGTGAGGATAAGTGAGCTGGAGCGGGACATCACCGAGGCCAAGCACGAGATGGCGCGTTACCTGAGGGACTATCAAGACCTGCTCAACGTGAAGATGGCGCTCGACATTGAAATAGCAGCGTACAGGTATGACATCACAGGACCACAAAATGACACGAGATATAAGGCTGCCAAAGTACTTTCTGCAAATTAAGTATTTCTCATCTTAAATTGTTTCGGAGACACTTTTAATGTCCCGATAGCATCAATAAATAAAGTTAACGAAAAAGTCGGCTTCTAGCAGTTGTCAGTGCACGTTCATGTTTTGTGGGAGTGGCCTTGACGAGAGGGCGGATGGGAAGGGGCGGGGTTTATCGGTTGCCGGGATTACCAACCCTCGCTTTAATGTGGCCGCTCTCTGATTTAAAAGCCCAAACTTCAGTTGTGCAAATATGTGAAATCTGTTTTTCCTTTTCAGGAAACTTCTGGAGGGGGAAGAGATTCGCCTGGCTTACCCCTCCCATCACGCCCGAAACTAAAACCTAAATGCCACCAGCCTGGCATCAACCTGAATTCTTCATACCCCTTCTTTCCCTACCCTGCCCCTGAACATCACCCTCCTCCCTCGCTCATTTCTCTTGTGTTCATCCTTCTCTCATCTTCCCCCAACCCCCCCCCCCCCCCCCCCCCCCCCAAAACCCAACAGCTCATCCTTCTCAAGACAGACGCGCCCTTGTGCTGAACAAGAGGTCCCACCAGAAGTCCCCCTTCTTCTACACACGTTCTGACACCGCACATCAAGACGGACGGCAAACTGTAAACTGCAGAGTGCCTGCGCTGCGTTAGTAACGTCGGACGGCCGCGTTGATCTGGCTGAGTTCCTCCCCGTCGCACAAGTTAAGATCCAAGCAGCAGAGTTAACGATTTGACCCCATCGACCCCTCGTTGTGCAAACATTTGACCAATTGTTTGTGAAGGAGGACGAAAAACTCCCCTAATCTCTGGATGCTTGGTTTTTATCTGTGTTTGAAGTGATGCAAGAAACCTGCAGCTCAACCAGTCGATCATGCTTTGTCTTGCACCACTGGTTCTAAGTCGTATAGTCAGGGAACCAGTAACCTTAAAAAATTATTTTCACTAAATCTATTTTTGCTTTTTAGCTATTCTTCCTCTGCATTTACATTTACACAAATACTGCAAGCTTTGGTGAGTTTTTTTAATCTGGTTATTTTGATTTCTAGTTTCTTTTAAACCCGTCTTCTCTTGCTCAGTTGTCTGGATGTGTAAATGCTTTGGAAGACTAAACCGTTACTGGTTTCTCCTTATAATCATGCAGTGTGTCTCTCGGCCTATCTGCATTAGCTTTTTCGTTTTTTCTTCCGTAAGCTAAGGCAAAGCAACGAAACTAAAAGAGAACTGCGGTAGCTCCTTGTTGTTTGTCTGCTGATCTTAGACCTGACAGTGCTTTAACATCTGTGACACCAACACAAACCCTGCAGCATTACGCTCGATGTTCCTGTAACAGTTGGCAACAAGCTGAATAAACTCGTAACTGACCTGCAACCTGCTTGTTGACTTGTCATTTGAAACGTCTCAGGATATTCACTAGACAGCATTTCTATTACAACTGTTGAACAAAGTGATTTTATAGCCTGATATTTAAAAATGTGTCACCAGTTGTAAACGCTAAAAATGTGCAAAACTGTGTATGTGCTATTCTGAGTTAAGACACCGGCATCAGCTGCCACCTCATTTTAGATTTGATGAATAAATATTTAATTTATGTTCAGTGGGTAAGTTATATAAAAATGTGTTTAACAAAAGCAGATCAGGACGTCACAGGCTTATTTTAACACTAATGATCTCACAGCCTAATTAATCAGCCAAGGTGAAGTTTCTGCAAACCTATCAGTCTAATTATAGGTGTAATTATGAGGCTCTTTTTGCCACATCATTCATATTAGTATTATATTTTATTACTGTATCACCAGTGTAAAACGTTAGAGGGATGTGTAACTGGAATATAGGAATTATCAGTATAATAACAAATAGCAACAGTAAATAGTGAGATGGTTTTTGAGACTGATTTGTTTTTCCCTCGTAAACATTGATAATAAACGTAAGTCTGTCATTTCACTTGCTTGAACCTCTCCTTACCCACAGTTCTCAATGTCACAGCAACAGCACACAGCAGCACTGCACCATTTCCCATCATTCCCTGGTCCTGGCGAGCGAGCTGTAGCTGTAATGTGGTGGTAGGATCATCAGTCACCAGGCTGACACCAGGCGTCCACTCGAAGTGAAGGTGCATGGAATTCTTCCTCTGTGCGACAGGACACCAGAGTTTATCTGAAGCTGATTAAAACAGGACTTCAGGAGTCAAGTCAAATCTATTTACAGCCTCATCGATGTAAAAGTCCCTGTCTCACTACTGCGAGACACAAAGAAGACATGTTATAATAAAAGACTGCAGCTCACCTCAATGTGTCTGAGATCCACTGGAGTAATTTCACGGTTTTCTGCTTGTTTGATGTCATTTTGAGTAATTTTGTGGTTGTCGTGTCTTTGCAGTCATTTTGAATCGTTGCAGGATCTTCTCTTGTGGCCATTTTGTGTTTTAACAGTCTTTTCAAAAATCTTACTACGATCATTTAAGGTGTTCTTGTTGTCATTGTGCACATGTGTCATTTACTGTTAACCTCCTGCCTGGAGACACGTTCACGCACACACAGCACAAGCTCGCGCCTGTAGGCTCTCGCCCAAGGGTCACGTGACGATACCAGCGAATCTCGGATGATACCAGGACTAGTGATGCTACAGGAACTAGTGATGCTACAGGAACTAGTGATGCTACAGGAACTAGTCGTGCTACAGGAACTAGTGATGCTACAGGAACTAGTCGTGCTACAGGAACTACTGATGCTACCACGTGAACGTGACTCCAGTGGAGGATCTCAGAGAACATTTAGGCTAAAAACATGGTGTCAATGACCTTGTTTCGAGTGGAATTTGAATGTCGGGGCTTCCGGACACTTGGTCGACGCCACCGAAGCAGAATGGAGGCATTTTATGTTTTTTTTCTGTTGTTTCTTTTAACGTTTGAAGAAGTGGTCACCCTTGACTTCAATTGTTCTGTATTTGGCTGCAACGCTGTTTACCCCTGAAACTCTTAAAGTGTTTTTTGTGGACTCAAAAACTTCACATAATGAGTGAATTTTCATTTTTTGGGTGAACTATCCCTTTAACACACGCTGTGATACACCGCCTCACCTGCAGGGGGCAGTGACCTTGGAGACAACGCCTCCCTTTTGCTGATCACTTCCTCCGGGCAGAGGTGAACAAAATGGCCGCCTCTACACGGGAGCTAACATGTCTGTGTCAATGTTAAAAACGTTTAAATTAACCGGTGACGTTTAACGCTTTAATAACCCGCACCTTGTTCCCGCGTATCGCCGCGTCGCCATGTTCCCGGTACTCGGCGGCAGGGCCGTCCAGGTGACCCGGCTCCTCGCACCCAGGGGCGCCGTGCTCGTGGCGGCCGTCCGCGGCAGAAAGTCCCGCAACGACCCGGTGGCCAAGTCCAAGGTGGGCCGCGTGAAGCTGCCTCCGCCCGTGGACCCGCTGGAGATGGTGGTGATGAAGGAGCGGTTCTCCGAGTACCAGCTGATCATGAGGGCGCTGCGGTGAGTGACCGACCGACCCGGGGACACGGAGTCTGCAGCAAATTCATGTTTTAACCTTTTTAGTTTGATTTAGTTTAATTACCCCCATGTTGGTTTGTGATGGATTGACCCTGGTTGTCTGGAAAGGCTCCTGTCACACGGAATCTACTTTTATTACTATTATTGTTACGTCAATGTCATCCTAAGAATAACAATTCCATCGTCTTCAGCATATTTACGTTATGTTTGTGTCCTTGCTGTTATCTTGAATACATGTGTGCTCGTGTTCTGTCTTATTCTAACAATTTAAAGTGTTTCCTGCTCATTTTGCGTCGTTTTGTGTCTTTGCAGTCGTCTTGTGTAATTCTGGGGTCAATTTAAATCTATTGATATTGATTTTAAGTAATATTGGGGTTGTTTTATTATATCTCTCTGGTGTCTTTTACGTCGCTTTGGTGTTTTGCGTCTCTTTGTGATAATTCATAGTAAATCTTGTGTTTGTTTTGTGTCTCTCTTGGTTTGTGTTCGTAGTGACTGAACTGAGCCACGTGGTTTTTTCTAACAAGAATTATTCATGTCACATTAAATGTTATTAGTTATTGTTGTTATGACAAAATGTTATGTACTTCCCACACAATAAGTAACTGTCGGCCAAATTATTTCACTGTTGTGACTCTATTGTAAAAACCCAGCAGATTACATGGTGTTGTGGTAAATATTGTACTTGGTTGAGTCTGACTCTTTCTTTCCTCTGTGTTCGTCAGGCTGGAGTTTAAGGAGGAGATGCTGCGAAAGAAGTACGAGGAGGAGACGGGCTCTCGGGCGGAGGAGAGGGCGAGGCAGGAGGCGGAGGAGCATGGTGCCCTCATGGCCTGGAACAACCAGGAGAACCTCCGTTTGCTCAACGTCAGGTGAGTTATAAGATGATAAAGAATATGAACCCAGTTTAGACTCATGGAGTTATTCTCCAAAAACAATGTGGATCCTTCAGCCTGTCGTCTGTATCTTCCAGAGTCATGAGGATCCAGAAGGAAAAGGAGGAAGCTGAGCGCAAGAAGTTAGAAGCGGCCATGAAGCAGGAACAAGAACACCAAGAATTCGTCAAAGTAAAAGAGAGGGAGGTTCTGCAGTTGCAGGTACAAAGTCTTTTAGATCTGCTTTGCTTCTTTTTCTGTCCAAACCTCAGGGGACCTTGCAATCTCACACTTTCATCATTTTACAGGAGGATGCAAAGAACTTCATCAACTTGGAGAACTTGGATCAGCGAATCGAAGAAGCTCTGGATAATCCAAAGAACTACAACTTTGCCATTGACAAAGAAGGCAGAGTTGTTAAACAGACGGTGCTGCAGTGAAGCGACAGACCAACCTGTCTCAGAAGAAAACGACAGACGGACGCCTGCTCTGTCTAATGTGGGGATTTTCAGTCTAATCCACCTGGAAGTGAATTTTGTCCAGACATGAGAACTGTAAAAAAAAAAAAAACACTCGGGCTGAGAAAGCTGTTGTACCTGTTAACTCAGTATTTCAGAATCCTTCATCAGCAGGTATCTGCATTAGATTGCGATTTAAAGTAGTTATGGTTGATGGACAGGTGTCACGTCATCAGAAAAGTATGAGATTGGAGTCGATTTAGCTTCTGACAGGAGGAGAAGACATCTCCAACTTTAACAGGAAGCTCCTGTTGAGTGACCATCACTTCAACCTCGCTGCCTTTACTTTCCACACGTCTGTTTTATAACCTTTATCTGAGTCGTGTACCTTTGTTTCATCTTTACTGTCTGTTCATGATATATAATGTATACATAAAGTAACTTCATGTCTATTGGGGTTTCCACTCAATATTTTTTTATCAGTATAGGATAAAGATTAGTCCATTGTCTCTATTTCAGCATCTGAAAGTCATTAAGAACTCCTTGAAAACTAAAATGTCTAAACATTCTTCTGACGTCACAATCCCTTCCTCTATTGTTGCACTTTGAGCCGCCGGCCTCTAGGTGGCGCCCTGCGCGGCTCTTCGTGTATTAACCAGCTCATGTTGGGACAACGTGCTGCTGCAGCGGTGTAATCCTCTTGTGTGGGTCCAGGTTGCAGGTTGATGAGATGATGGTGCTCAGGGGTGAAGAGCTGAAATAACCTGCTTCAGTGAGAAGAGGGCAGGGATCAGCGAGGCGGTAAACACAGGAGCAGCCTGCTTCACTACGCTGCTCTCACATATTACAACTGAACTTTGTAGATTTAGATAAAGAATTTGTGAAAGTTTAACCCCCACACTGATGGAGGGAGGAAAGAATAACACAAAACACTGATTTTGTTCTTGTTTGAACAACGTTCTTTGAATCTCCTTTTAAACTCCTTTAACCAACCTGCTCTTCATCTCCATCTCCTCTTCATCAGTATAATACATGTTAACTGGTGGTGTAGAGAAGAGATGAAGCAATTAGGTCATTAACTGAGTCCCTATGCAACTATTTAATTAATTATTTAATTTCTATAAGAAATTCTCACTTATTTAAAGGTTTTCTTAGAAAAGAGGTATTTTAATGGTTTTGAGTGTTGGTGTTTGAAAAAAACAGATATTTGACGTGTGTTTTTCACTATTTTCTGATACTTGGTGAGGAATTCATCATATTAAAATAAAAAAATATATACATATAATTAAATAATCTACAGATTAATTGTTAGATGCAGCCCCTGATCAGTGCATTTAGTTTTATGAACGCTGTTAAGGGGCCTTGATAAACCCAAATGCACTAATGAAATTAAAAATGTATTATTTTATTGTTATTGTATGACTAAACGAATCGGGGTGATACAGAAAGATAGTAATTACTTAAAGCTAAAGCGTAGTTGTTTGTGTACAGAACGGGTGCTTGACAACACTGCTGCTCTACTTGACTTGCTGTCAAGCCGTGCACACGGTTAATGTGATTGCTGACCGGGGTTAATGGGATTGCTCGGCCGTGGCACTGAAGAGTGGGATTAGCGGTGGATTGAGATGAACTCTCAGCTCAGAACTGGCAGCAGCTCTCACAGGTTCGTCCGTGTCACAGACTCTACGCTCAGTATTGAACTGTTATTATTTCTCTGAGCCGAGCGGGACTCAAAGTCATTAATGTGAAGTCTTCAGGATGAACTGTAAATCATTTAGTTTCTCCACCAGACGTTTGAATGAATTCACAAAGAAAGTCTAGTGAGTATAAATTCACTTGTAGCCTCCATATTTACATTTAAGCCTCAGTAAGATGAATCATTTTAGAACATAGGACTCGATGGAGAATACAAGTTCAATATCAGGATATATTAAATATATATTAGGCCACAATAGGGTCGTATTCTTATTATGTTGACTGGTAATTTCCCAATTTGTACTTATGCTTATTAACATGATAGATTACATTAAAAAGCCAAATGTCTGCTAAATAGAATAATGTACTTTTTTCTTCCTTTTAAATATGACTCAAGCTAAATGAAGTCAGTCTCTGTTTACACTGTGTGAACACGTGTAGTTCACAGACAGATCAGCTTCTTCAAACCTCCGTTGAGAGTTTCTAATCAAATAAGTCTCTGGACCACAGAACCATTATTGTTCCTCTCCTTTTTATTTGGTGCGGCAGGTGTGATTACATCAGCAAACAAACAGCAGCTCTTCAGGGTAATTGTAGTTTTGTGTTCAGTAACGTCTCGGCTCTAAACGACTATTATAAAATACACACGGACTAACAAGCCGGTTCCGAAGCAAACTGACAATAAACGAACGAGCACCTCAATATTGGTAATAAATACATTCATAAAATAGCTGCAGAGGCAGGTTTGATGTGACTTCTTCGTGTTAACACTCCAGTTCAAAGTGAACGATCCAGGTCAAAGTCCCCAGTGAGTCTGTTCCTGGTCATGCCTCAGATCTGTGCTTCACATCGGGCGGAGGTGTCTGCTCTCTGAGGGCCCTTCTAGGTGGTTTTGTTTACACCCCTGTCTATTTGTTTGTTGGTCTGCAGGATTACACAACAACTACAGAACTGATTTCCATGAAATGTTGTGGAGGGGTGAGGCCGGACCCAGGAGAGAACCCTTCTAATTATGGCTTTGATCGGGACCAAAGGGCAAATCCAGGAATTCATCATCACCTTCATCAATATTTCGAGTCCTTTTTTGGTCCTTTTATATGAATTTCTCAGGAGGTAATTCATGGATTTTAGTGTTAAAAATCAGACGTGTTCAGGGGACTGATATCTATGAGTGTTCGGGGTAAATAAAGATCTGGATTTGGTGGATTTAAACCTGGTTTCATGAGGGAAAACTCCACTGAGTGGCGTTCTGGTTTCCTCTAAACACAATGAAATGATCACACTTCAGCTAAATCTGAAACCCGCTCGTTCTGAGTCAAATAAATCTGGTTATAAAAAAATATGACAAAGTACAACCTCATTCATAACACATTCAAAAGAAGGCTGTGCATTTGTCGCACGCAGACTTTACAACTGGCCGTGTAAAATCTGACTCCATCTCGTTTGCTCACATTAGACTGAGAAAAGAAAATCCACAAAAACATTAGCACTTGAATATTCAAGTATAAAAACACATTCACCAGAGGAAAATACTGCAAATACTGCATATTACAAATAATCTGAGACAAACGGGGGAGGGGGGGGGGGGGTCCATTTTGGCACCTGAAAATGAAGAATCGGTGTCTTTTGTTTTCGAGCTAGTGAGGTGTGATTTTATTTATTCATCCTCATATTGTGGTTGTTTTTAAGAAATCTGGTTATTCAGCTCTCCCGGGTATTTGTCGAACCTCCTCTCTGCCTCTTCGCTGAACGCGTCACCTGCACAGAACAAAAACCACGATTTAAACCGAAGCCACATTTTCACATTTAGCATCCGACCGTGTTTCGTGTCTGTGACTGTTTACCGATGTGGCAGTTGTGGAGCCAGATTCGATGGCCGTCGTATTTGCAGTTGCATTTCATGGCGTTGTTGGTGAAGTCGCTCTCGGCCACTTCTTGATTGGGGTTGATCACAACCTGAGCAGGCGACACACGTGAAACAACCCAGTTAATAATAGGATGGACCATCACAGAATGGATTAGCACAGTCACAGCTTTTTAAGATTAACTCTGAAGTGTAGACGTCAGGAAATAAAGATGGACGACACGTCTACTTCTTCTCCAGGAATGAAGTCAAAACATCCCGGATACCATCTCTGAGAAAAATGTATTTGACGTGTATCACACAGACACAGAGAAGGAGGGATCTATGACCTATACAGCAGCCAACCACCAGGGGGCGATATAGATGTTTTGGCTTCACTTCACAGTCATGGTGTCATAAACTTTTGTATCCAAGTCTATGGGAAGAACTACTTCACCTACGAAACAAGTTTTATAAAATCTGTAGAGACTTATTTAAAAGATGTCACTTGAGTCAAGGGGCATTGTGGGAAATGTAGGCTCCAGGTTTTGATACAGAAGAAGAATAAATAAGACGATATCTCTGTTTCTGCTGCATTTACTTTGATTATTTTTTTAATTCTTCATTGTTTCCCCATCGTTGCACTTGGAGTAAATAACTTCACGGCTGTTTTGGTTCCTGTGTTTCCTACGTGCTGGTTTTTAGCTCCTGACAGGAAACGCGTGGCCAGTGGAACTCGCTGCACTCTGATCCTCGCGCCGTCCCGCTCACCTGCAGGATGTAGTTTCCAGGTTTGACGTCTGTGATGTCGATCCACTGGCAGTCGATGTCGTGACGGTACAAATCCCAGCAGCCCACAGTGATGCCCTGATCGCCAAAGTTAGCGCACTCGTATCTTTTAGAAACACCTGAGATAAAAAAAGATCCAACAACCTTCATCAATATCGAAGACATTTTAAAGGTGATGCTATTTTTCTGTGTTTTTTCTGTACACCTGCTGAATCTTTAAAGATAACGTTTTAATGATGTAAGTCCTATAAAGGCAGCAGGTGGATGAGACTCAGACAGCGGCTCTGTGCTTTGACTCTGAAGCATCTCACTCACTCTCCTGACAGTCCGTGTCCTCCAGACAGAAACTGGCTTTGTGTCCCTCGGCCACTTTGGTACCATTGGAGTTCAGCAGATCGTAGTGGGTGAAAATATTCATGCTGTGGTAGTGGCTGTGAAACACAGAGAAAAATGGAAACAGGTTAATTTAAGTCGAAACCATCCTCCAGAGATGGTTCCAGCAACTCAACTTCTTAACTGATGAAGACTTTACCCGTGGCAGGCGTGCCAGACCCACGAGTGCCGCCCGGCCTTCGGCTTGAAGTCGGCCCGGCCGATGTTGTGGATCTGGGAGGAGAAGCGGAGCAGCCGCCGGTGTCCGTACGGCCAGTTGGCCTTGGCTGCAGACTGCGACAGGCAGTCCTCCTCGGCGGCGCAGTAGAGCATGTGCAGGGGCCGATCCTCGATGTAGACCGACTGCTGGACCACGGGGGCGTTCAGGACCAGGTCAGAGGCCGCTGGACACAGAGGGGGGGGAGATACTGTCAGGATCTGCCCCTGTACAGAACTTTAGTGGAACTCGACTATAATTTAGTTTGTTGGTTGCTTTTGTTTGGGTTTTATTTTATATTTACTTTGATTGCTCGTATAAGTCAACGATTTGTCTTTAAGGAATTTAAAAAAAAAATTTCGACAATGATAATCACAAATCTTTTAATTAAGGTATTTGACTTGATGCTTGTGTCTCCTACATTGTCCTAAGCTTCAGGGATATGTGGCTGTAAAGACTGAAAAATATTAAATAATAAATCTGAGCTGCACAAAAACTGAATTGTTTGATTATTTTTCTCACATAATGCTGCATGGTCTCTAAAGCTTCAAGCTGTTTTCTATAAAAAATACAATAAAATAATAAAATGTATTGTTTGTGTGCTGTAATTTGACTTAAATCACATGTTTATCTCAATGAGACTTTTTAAATAAAGGAAAATAAAATGGAAACACAGTGTTGCTGGGTTTTTTTACTCACTCTCAGAGCAGATGACTCCGGCTGCAAACTTGGCCGCTGCTTTCTGGCAGCTGACGGTTTTGTGATGCTGACACTGACTCAGCGCCATCTCGGTCCCGGAGCACTTCACGCCGCTCAGCAGCATGTCCGTCACGTTACTGCTGTCCCAGTACCAGGTTTCCTTAGATTGGGTTCAACCACGAGAAGCAGAAACCAGTCATTCACAAACTGAGGTCACTTTTTAAAAAAAATGCAAAACCCTGTGTTGCTTTGGACTATTTAATATTATTTCACATAAAGTATTTTGTTGTCTGAAATGTTAAATATCCTCTTTGGCTCCTTAAATTGTGTTTAAAAACGAGGGTGTGTCTCAGAGGCTTTTACAATCCTGTAAAAATATTTCCATAATTTTGTGAAGAACTATAAGATTGTATATTTTGTGTCCATCAAATTCATGTCAATTTGTTTACATGTGGAGGTAAATGTGGAAGTTGTGTTGCATCTGCTTTTATACTTTTCACAGCCATGTGAGGTCAAAAGGTAAAAATCTACAGAAATCATTCACAGTTGCACATTAAATCCATAAGATATTTGGATTATTTCAAACAAGCTTTATGCTTCTTACTTGAATCAAGTTGCTCCTATGAGATCATTTTGTAAGACAAAGATTCTGCTTATTTTTCATTTTCCTCAATCGCCATGGATGTTTTTTAAAACTACATAATGCATCTACAGAGATTTAACCTGTGAACATTATATTTCTCATTGTGGATCACATCTCTACATCTCTGGTCCTACTTACGGTGATGGCATGCATGGAGTAGCCGAGCCCTAGCTGCCTGCAAACCACCATGGCTTCCCTCGTGGTCCAGCCTGTGCTGCACACTGTGCCCCACTTGGACCCAACCTGAACCTCCACCCGGCCCTCATAACTGCTGCGGCCGCCCACTATCCGGACCTGCAGAGACGTCCTGCTGGGAGTCAGTGAGGGGGAACACTTCCTGTCCCGCCCCTGAACTGTCTGAGCTAAAACCGGCTGCGTTCACACTCGGGTCCTCGGACAGCGGAGAACACGTCGTTAAAGTAGCAGTTGGGTTAAAGTTTTACAGGCGAGGGCAAAGAGAGCGTGGCTTCCAGATGAGGTCACCGCTCGGTTTTAGCTGCGAGTGGCTTTGAGTGGGATTAGAAACTTCATGTGTGGCTGCTCGGCCCACATGGAACAAACCAGAACTGGGTCTGGTTCTTTCATTCAGGGAAAGAAGCGTCTACTCCATATGGAAACTATGATGCACTGTCATATGTTGCATGGATGTCCAAGTATGTTCTGAACATGCACAACAGCAATTAGTTGTTTGAGCAGCTCATTGAGTGACAGGAAGTGGTTTTCTGTAATGGAACGATGGGATCCACTGGGTGTCAATGACAGTATATCATATTTGCATATGTCAAGTTGCCCTCGTGCTGTTAGCGACCTACTTGCAGGCCCTGGTTGGCGTAGCCCAGGCCCAGCTGCCTGCACGCCACCGTGGCCTCCCTGGTGCTCCAGCTCTCTCCGCAGATCAGACCCCAACTCTGCGTCCCGTTGGAGTCCGGGCTCAGCACCTCCACACGGCCCTCGTGACGGGTCCGTCCCCCCGTGAGCCGGATCTGTGGTTGGCCAAGGAGTGTTAGGAACCACAGAGCGGAGCGTGGATACACAAGAGCTGGGCTCTGTGTGTATCTACAGGAGACATGGACGAGTATAATCTGGTTATAAAACAAACTGTACAACCAGATTATACTCGTGAAGGGAAATCACTGTCAGAAAAAAGTGAATGTTTGCAGAAAAATTCAAGGACTGTATTTTTCAAACAATACATTTTGGTTTCACCTGGTTTCAAGCAATTCCACTAATTCAATATGTACAAATATTAAACTTGAAACTTAAGGTGAGAGGAAAATGACATTTCAGTTCTTTGTGACAGCAGCGAACAAGGTTAGAGTTAAAATGTGAGATTTCTGGGATTAGCTCTAAATCTTATGTTAGGAAAAACATAGTTTAGATAAGAAAAGGTTAAAATGATGGTACAGCACAATAAAACAATATCAACTGAGCCATTATTCAAGTTCTTTCTGATGCAGTTAACTTATTCAGCACACTTTGATCAAATGCAATAAAAAACTGTATAATAATTGTCTAAAAAATGTAAATGACTTTGTTTAAGTGAGCGTGACAGTTCTACGATGTGTGTGACGGAGGTTCAGCTCTGACCGAGTTCTCCAGGCCCATGTAGGGGATGTTGCAGCGGACGCCGGCGTCCTCCATGTGTTTACAGTCGTCGGATGAGATGTTTTTAAAGGGGCAGTTCCAGATGGACTTCTCCTGGCCGAGGCACTTCACCTCGTTCATGTAGATCGGACCAATCCCTGGACAGATGTAGGATCAAAGACAGATTAAAGCAGTTGCCCAGAGGTGAAAACACTTCTGACAAGGAGGTTGTGTTTGTTAGTTAGTACGATTACGCAAAAAACAATTGGACGGATTAGCATTAACTGGGGCATCAGTTGAAGAAGTTAAACACGTATTTAATCCCATGTCCCAAACGCCACTGAGTCCACTCATCATCTCATTCAGATCCCGAACATTCTCCATTTATTTCTTCATTCTTCAGCTGAAATCTCCCCTGATTGAACTTAGCTTCAACACTTTCTGTGAAGTGACTCTTGACACTAACCCCCGGCTTTAAGTTGAGGTGTGTTAGCTTCACCTTCACTCTGGAAACTCCCTGAACGCACCATGAGCTGAACGTTTGAAGTAATTTTCTTTTTTCATTTTCTATGAAAGGAATTCCTTCAGCGGCGCATGTTTCCGACTCCAGTGACGTTCAGGAACATTTCTTGGACTAAACCATCCAGGTAGTGGTTTGACGTCCAAGTGAGACACGGAGCTGGTTTGCTGCTGACTCAAAGAGATTCTGTGACCAGGGACAGATTCTCAGCCAACTTCCTCTGAGGTGGAAATCATAATGTACACACACACACACACACACACACACACACACACACACACACACACACACACACACACACACACACACACACACACACACACACACACACACACACACACACGAGCAGACAGCCCCACCCTGCTGCCCTTCAAAAGACTTGCTTGTTTCTGCACTGGTGGAATCTGAGGATGGTTAAATACCTGAATACCAATTACACCTTCATGTTCTTGAATCACTGAGACACACACACACACACACACACACACACACACACACACACACACACACACACACACACACACACACACACACACACACACACACACACACACACACACACACATTTCCTGTGAAATCAGTGTTTTCTTGTTCACAAACAAACAAACTAGGTACCGAGGTAATGAATATGAAAAGTGTGAGTTTAGAGTAGAAGTGACGATTTGAGCTGAGGAGTGTGTCTGATAAAGTACACTCAGAATTTATGAACAACTAAAATCACCCTTTACGTTGTTTATAATGTTAAAGACAGATGGCGGTAGACGGTTCTCCTTGCCTGACACGTAGGAGTCTCTGAGTCTCATAGTAAATAGCTGTGAAGTGAATGAGCTGCAGCAGAGCGATGCCCTGAATGAATGGAAATGACAGACTGAGATTTTTGTGTTGGTGGAGTAACTCTGTCGTTTCCAGTGCCGCAGCCAAAAACGGCCTGAAAACCAAAAGCCCATCTGCAAATCTCTTACAATAAACGGCCTTTAGCACTTTTTCCTGAGTCCTGGCTCACGTTTTGCAGTTTGGGTCAGAAAGAAAAAAAAACTCTTCTCACAGTTTATTTTCTGTCTTTCTTTCACAGCATTCCTCCGCTTATTGAAAAAGCTCCTAATGAGGAAAATATGTCGGAATGTGGAGCTGTTGAGGAGCAGAGGGAGATCGGTTCCCTGGGGAGGAGGAGAGATGACCTGAGAGATACAGAGGTGACGACTGAGGACCTCTGTGAAGACACTTATACAGACGTCCCTCAACTCAAACAGCCTCAGGGGAAATATAGATGAAGGTCCCGCCCATACATGTGCTCGACTAATCGTGGATCAGTCTCAGCTGTCAATCATGATGTTTCACGCTGTTTTTATGGCATCAAATATCTAATTAAAACCAAAACTTGCTAGAAAAATTCCCACTTGAACAAACACAAGTGTGATAAGAACGACAAAACGACGGAAACCATCTTTGAGAAACTTTTTAAGTTTACTTTTTAGTTCGGTCTAAGTCCTCTCCACTACCATGGAGGAGTGGGGTTCATGACCTATACTGCCGCCAGCCACAAGGGGGCAGTCAAGAAGATTTGGCCTCACTTTTGGGAGTCATGTCGTCCAAGATGAGAATCGTCTTAAAAAACCTAAACGCATATTCTGAACAAATCCTAACAGTACTTTATACACACTGGCTTGTATTATGTAATCACCTTAATTATTGTTATATATTATTCAACGACTGTTTGCTTCGGCTCAAACCCAAGATCTCGTGGTTGTTTGTTATATTTCTGACCTTGTCCCATGCGGGCTCCGGTCAGAGCCTCCTTGGCGCTCCCGAAGCCGAGCTCCCTGCACACGACGCTCGCCGACAGCAGGTTCCAGCGGTCGTCGCACACGCTCCCCCACTCGTTGTCCTTCAACACCTCCACGCGGCCCTCGCCCACCCTGGCTCCTCCCTTCAGCCTCACGTTGCTCTGCAAAACCAAACAGACTTAAAAATAAAGAAACTTAATTTACACAAAAACGTAAAAATTAAGTTTTGTGCTGCTGTGGTCAACGTGGAATGATCTCGTGTTTTTCGATTATCTACAATTAGGGTTCAAGCCAAAGGGCAAAGTTAAAAAAACAACGACTTTACCGAACGTTTAAGTTTCTTTTTCAAGTTGTTGTTTTGCGTGAACAGCAGCCCCGGCATGCAGCTGACGACAGCCGCCATGCCGCCCGCGCAGGGAAACGTGGCGTTTGGCTTGTTGAACTCCAGGGGGCAGGCTGCCAGGTGGACCTCAGTGCCTGTGCACGCCACAGAGTGGAGGTGGAAGTAGCTCTTCTGACGCTCCAGATACAACCTGCAGGGAGAAGAGACAACTTTAATATTGAGTGAATGGATGAATCCCTCAGTTATGTTTAAGAAATTTAAAGGCCTCAAAATGTATTCACAAGAAACACAAAAATTATTTAAAAATGAATGAACACGTGGACGAATGAATGAAACCAAAGATACACAATCCTCCTGATCTACACAGAAAAACTGACTTGCATCCCAAACGAGGGCCATAACAACACACACACACACACACACACACACACACACACACACACACACACACACACACACACACACACACACACACACAGTTAAGTATTAGCTACATACAAACTATCCCAGATACTAAATTATAAAACCATGTTCCACTAAATAAAAACTGTTTTTAGGGGCCTTCGTTTTTATCGTATCCTGGAAACCAAAAAGTAAAAACTTGTCCAGTGAAATAAGAAATCAAAAGAAATAGATTTTACTCGGAAACCCATTCAGTAAATGTTATTTTGTGGATAATAAACTTGTTTACTTCCTTGCTAAGAGTTAGATGAGAGCATCTCTAATCTAAATTAACATTTACATCACATTACTTCAGTCGGGGATATTATTAAACTAACTTTTAGGCAGAAGATGTTAGTTTCGGACAGTCGGGGTAACTTCCACTCCTTTTCCAGTAGTTAAGCTAACCTCATACGTCCTATACAGACCTAACTCTGTGCAGGGAAACCAATAAAATGTTTGTTTTCCCTGAATTTCATAGAGAAATTGAGACTCGACTCTAAACATTCTACCAGCTTCTGCCAGCTTGTGTTCTGGAACCGCTCCCTCGGCAGCCACATGTGCACGGCAGGTGTTGGCGCCGGAGGGGATGGATGTGGTTACGATAATTAGACATTTTTTAACGCTGCTAATCCTTTCTCGTCAGTTTGAATGTGTGTTGTCTGTGAGCAGCATGTGTTTGGGTCTTTTCACGCAGCTTGAATCCCACTGGTTTAACCTCAGTTTACCTTTTGCCAGGGCTGCTCTGTTTAGACTTAGCGTTAGCTTTAGCTGTGGATGTCTGCCTGCAAGGTAAACACGGGTTAGACGGCTCAGTCAGGGGAAGACAACCAGGCCACACACAAAATCTGAGTAACAAAGGTTGTATGATGACGCACAGTTAAAAGCTGAGGTCACGCTGTGCGTAAGGATGCGTCTCCTTCAACACGGTTGTTGTCAAATGAAATTGTTGTTTTTAGTTAAAGTTGCACGTTTGTTGAAAGTGACACATCCTTTTTAAACACACGAGTAAAAAATAACATTATTAAAAACTTTGACATTCATTGTTTCTATTGTACATACACATAAACACTGCATGGCCGAAAGTATGTGGACACACTCGTCTAAATACTCACGTGTACTTTTGACAAAACACCTCAGCTGCAATTAATGGAAATATCACAATGATATTTTAAACAATATGCTGCTTATATATTTTTTTTTGCATTTCAAACAGATCGTATACAAAGATGGACGACGTGACAACTCCCCAGAAGTGAAGCCTCTTGATTGCCCCCTGGTGGGTGGCTGCAGTATCCTTCATCTCCTCCATGTTATTAGATGGGACACGGACCAAACAGAAAACAAATGTCCACGTGTTCATGTTACTGAGGACTTGTTTCGTTAGGAGGTTTGTGTGGAGGAACTCGTCCCACACGTCCAAACCTTTAGGCTGAATTATAAATGGGTCAAATAAGATAGTGTGTCCATAAACCTTTGGCCATATAGTGCATGACAGGTTAGAAAGTGACACATGACATGTTTGTTAGTAGAAACTGTGTCGGACGGATCACACAACGTGAACCTCAGGTTACCACATTGATTCAGGCTGATGTATGGTTTCTGCTTTTTGTTTGTTCTTCAACTTCACGAGCACAAGGCCAAAATAAGAATCGTAGCTTTTTCCTTCATCAAAAACTTACTCTGGTCCATATCTGAATCAGTTAGAATATGCAAATGATCATTATCTTGTTTTAATACATCAGAAGCAGATGTTCAGTATGGTTCACATACAGAAACAAAGCTAGTGGTTGAGCACTGAATGAATTTATTCAGATTTCTGCTTCATTATTGATGCTACGTTCCTGTTGGTTATATGAAAGGTGAATAAATGTGAATTTATCATAAAGGCTGATTGAGTTTTTAACCCTTTTTTGCATCTTCTCACCACAGTCAAGTTAAATTTTAGACACTATTCACTGTAATTTTCCAACATCAGGGACGGGATAAATATCAAAAATCTAAAACGTGTAAAGGATCGACCTCCTGATACTTTCAGTCCACGTAGCAAGCTCCACCCGCCTGGCACTCTGAGCCGGCCAAAACAAACACTGGGAGTTATTTTTTACCGACACAGTTCAGTTCTTGTTGAGGTTTACGAGGCCAATGACTATTTCAGTTGAAGAACCGAGGATTAAAAGTAACCTGCCACCTCCAAAAAGCGAACCATGCTGAGGAATGGGATTTTCAGATGTTGTGTTAGAGTAAAAGGACAAAAAAATAAAAAACACAAGTCCCAGTCGCTGACATGGTGCAGATTGAAAACACCTCATCCCTTCAAACTAATTTGTCTTTGGTAATTTACTTTTTTTTTAAATTTCAAATGGTCTGTGCAGTCGATCTGGGAGCTGGAGGCGTCAGTTTGTACAATCTGAACCATGGCAGAGAAGACATCTGAAAGACAAACCAGATATGAACAGAAAGCTAACCCTCTACACCAGACGACCTTCGGTTACAGCAGGATCAAATCTAATCACACGACCCATTCACATGCTGCACATCATAGTAGCACGCTATCAGAGAGAGGGGGGGGGGTCGACTACACAGACACAGGAGCTACATGGCTAATTTCTACTCCGACAGGAAACCCACTGTCAGAGCGACAGAGCTGCCGGCGCAGGACGGTGGGTTCTCCCGTGACTCAGTACCTTCCACCGGCCGAGACATTAACCTTTGACCTGGAGACCTTCTCAGCTGCCTGCTTTTTCAGATGTCTGCAACAGTGAGACAGCCAAATTCCATCATACAGGAGAGAGACTGCATGCAAACACACACACACACTTGTACTGGCTGCACACACACACATGCATACACACACCTACTTCTTTAAGCAGCGGAGGGTCAGTGGGGAATAACATTTTTGACATTCCACAGGTTTTCCGTGTATTATGTGACAGACTCTATGTCACCGTTGTATGATCACAATTACACAACTATTCCAGCTATTCAGAAAATTCTCAATATGTTGAGAAAATGTGTTTCTTCTCATATTTTTGCACATTTTTCGGGCTGGAACTAACCTTTATTTTAATTTAGGGCTGAAACAACTTCGTTCCAACTTTTCATCCGTGAGTATTTGCTGCTGGTTTTTCGAATGACAAATATTTTACCTTAGTTTTTAGTAAATTGTGATGAGAACTTTTATTCTATTTTTGTAACATTCAACAAACCAAATGATTAATGATTCATCAATAAAATAAATGGCAGCTTAAAATCTCAAAGAACTGAAAACCGAGGTCTTGTCTTCAAATATCGTTCATTTTACAACCAAAAAAATCCAGAATGATAAAAAAAAACTGAAAAACCCTCACATTTGAAAAGTTGGAAGCAGCTTAATATTTAACTTTATTTCACCAATAAAACATATTTGAGTGCCTCTGTACAAACAGAGCCCTGCGGAGTATAAACCATAAACGCGTTCATACTGTTCCTTCTCTGCAGGAGGTTGATAATCACTCCTCAGATTCCCAAACAGAAGCACAGAACATGAAATATTTGACCCGACCGGGGTCCGTTGATCCAAAGGAAAAACAAAAACAGAGCAGAGGCTTGTCCAAACATCTCAACTTCCTGTGTGCTCTGCTGTAGAGCTGCAGCTCTGGCAGACAGAAGACAGAGACCACACACACCATCACTGTGAACATCAGGTCCAACAAAGTTCGCTCTTTAACAAACAAAGTTCACTCTCTGTGGTTCAGTCAAATTGTTTCCGCTTTGCTTTGCAGACGAGAACGACGACTGAGTCTCTAACATCTCAGCCTGAGTGGACAAGAAAATTGCTCCTGCTTTGCTCAGAGGCCTAATTCCCATTATGGTTGTGAGTAAAAAACTTTCTCCAAGCTGAAAAAAGCTGAAAATGTGAAAAAAGAAGGATCTTAAAGTTCAGGAATTTCCTCCTGATGGATAAATACGTATCTGTTGTCTTGCTGAGAGGAAAGTTAGAGACATATTCGCTGTTTCGCCGCACGTTCGTATGTTCAGAAGCGTCTTGTAATCGCTGTGTGGTGTTACTTGAGTATTCCACTAGGGGGCGCACCATAGAACTCATTGCATTCTTTAAATACAACACACGGCGACAGTGAGTAACGTACGAAACACAAGTTTGCTGTTAACCTTCTGCTCAGTTGTCGCTTTAACCTCACGATTCCACACCAGACTCGATTCACTCACTTGTAGAAGTTCTTGTTGACTTTCCTCTCGTGTGGGAATCCCAGCATGCCGCAGACCACCCGGGTGTTTTTGATCGTCCATCCCAGGTCGCAGATCTGGGCCCAGCCGTCTTTGTATTTCACCTCCACCACACCCTCTGTGGTCGGCACCTTCTTTTTGGCGGTGGCGACGACGGGCCGGAGTCGGACCTCCTCCACTTTGTTCTCGTCCACCTGGCTCTGTGGGGAGTCATAATTCATATAAAATGTATTTTTATTTGCAGAAAGTCATACGATTTGTTTTCTTGATATTCACACTGACGAACACACAGACACACTCTCACACGTGCACATTTCTTAACACAACACCTTTGAATGAGAGGAACAGACACAGTGAGTCATTTCTGGTCCAACCCTTATAACAAGTGGTATACGTGACAAACTCTGATCTCCAGCTTTGCACTGACTCACTCTCATTGTGATTTATTAAGGAGAAGAAGTAAAAAGAGGCCTGGCTGCACAGATCGAAGTCTGGATCCACATCTGGGGCAGAAAGTCTCAAGTCTCTTATGAACCTTTCTTACATCACATCCTGCTACATAGCAGTGACTCATCATCCAGTCATTCGTCTGGGCAGACGAGTCTCCAGTCTGACCTTGTTCACCTTGTCAAAGCGGGGGAGTCAAAAATCCGAGAAGGCCCCTGAGTTCAGGATGAGTCATTAAAGCGATTTACAGGGTTAGGGTTAAGAGAAAAGATACGATGAACAATTAACGCAGGGACACAGGATTAAACTGGGAAAATGTATATTCTATTTCACACTGCCTTTAAGATTTGCCTCATTAAAGACATTAGTTTGCTAAATTATTCTGTTTCCCATGTGTAAGATTTCTCTGGTTGTGAGTTGGATTAACACAATCTCTCACTCACAGTTAATCCTGAGGACTTTCTGCTGAGTTTTACTCTTGGGTTGGACACACATTTGTGACACATACTCTGGAGAAGGTGTCAGGAGGTTCTCCGGAGTTCAGTGCACGTTTGAATCCGTCAGCCGGATGCTGCTCTGCTCCCGACGCCTGTTGGGTTTTACTGAGAGAGGCAGATGCTCGGGAGAGGTTCAGCCACATGGTGCAGAGCAGAGTTTATGAGCTCCATGTGTGAGGCAGCTACACATGGAGCCTTTAAAATGTTTAAATGTCGTCCATGTGGGTTAAAAAACTGCAGGCGTCTATAGGCGGCGGAGCAGCGAGACTGTTACCATGCAAAGTTAATGGGTTTCTAACTGTGTTTTAATGAACTCTCCACACAAAAATAAAAATCTCGTTAAATCTATTTCAGAGACTTACATCGATGACATTCGAGTCCAAAAAGCCGGGAATCCTCTCGTCCTTGCACACGACCCCAGCGTCCTCGTCGTGGGTGCAGTCGCTGTTGCCCCAGCCGCGGGACTTGCAGTTCTCGATGCTCCTCTCCCCCCCGTTACACAGCACGTTGTCCAGCCAGATTTTCCCTGTACAGGCAGCAAACTGTCAGGCCTGTGGAAAGTCATCAGGACACTCGGCTGCTTGTTACACTGGTGCAGCTGAATTTAGTCAAGTCTGAATAAGGTGAAGTTTGGATTTATTCTTAATAAACACGAGGGTTTCATATGTGATATTTACGATGTTATTTAGGTTTTGAAGGGCGTTTAAATCTCTCGAATACACTGAAACTTCTTAATCTTATTCTGTCAAAGAATAGGACTAAACTTTATAAAGAATAGTTCTCATTAAAGTGTTGCACCAGCAGGTTCCTTCACTTGCACCTCCTGTCCAGTTCATCCCAGGTCGACGGGGTTCAGGTCTGGAGACTGTGCTGCTCGTCCATCGTGTGAAGGCACCGTCATGTTTTTATCATTATCTTCCTGTAACACGAATCCTCTGTCTCCCTCTGTCACTTCTCTTCCCCCCCCCCTTTCTGATTCTGAACTATACTCTTATTGTATGGAGGCTAAAACTGCTGAAATCTCAATAGAAACTGGATCTGTTCAATAACTTTTGTCTTTTATCGTCTGTCCTCTGAATCCCTGTGTGAATATTCATGTCATTTTGAGCTCGGAACAATAAAATATCCACATGGCCGACTGTTGTGTGTTAAACCAGACACTGGATCTCAGGAAGCGTCTGAGTGGATTTGTACCTTGGCCCTTGCCGTACTTGGCGCTGTGTGTCCATCCTGTGGCGGACACGAAGCCCAGCTGGCGGCAGAGCACGTTGGCGTTAGTTATTGAGAAGTCGTCATCACAGATGGTTCCCCACTCCCCCTTGTAGAAGAGCTCCACGCGGCCCTCGTTGTGTTTTCGGGGGTATCCAGTCAGTCGGACCTTCAGCCGCTCTGTCTGAGGCGAGGGGGTCCGAGAGGGTGTCGCCGCCGCCGTCGTGGCTGCATTTGACGGCGTCGTCTGGGTCACACAGCTCGGTAACAACAGCCCGAACAGGAGGCTGAGGGCTAACTGTTGTCCCCGTCTTGACTTCTCCATTACTTCAGCTGAAGAGAAGACAAAAGATGAGTCTGAGGTCACATCTTCAAATGAAGAAAACAGGTTTTCTGTGAATCAAAGAACTGAATACTGGGCCCATCACATTTTGTGAGAAGTCAATACCGGTGTATTTATTTTGCACAGCAAGAATAAACTTCGAACATTTCAGAATATATTGCACAACTAAAGTCAGCACATTGGACTTCCTGGTCAAAACGCCTTGTGGAGAGGAACTGGTGATATGGTTCTTATCTTATCTTAATCATTTATAGCAACGAGGAAATTCTTTCTCTTTTATTATCAACACACGGCGACGTGTTCGGTCTTTGAGGAGAATCTGCTGAAAACTGTTCAGAAGGAGAAACAGCACAGGATTGGACAGATGGAACACTGGCGGCTCAAACAGCTCAGTCGCTCGACAGTTAAACTTTATTCTCCGCACTTTATTAATAAATCTTCCTCTGAGGAAGTTCGACCTCAATCAATAATGTTGAAACATGTTTTCAACATTATTCCCATTCTCATTCTCAACCTTTTGACTTAACTCTCAACATTCGGGCTTTATTTTAGACTTTTTTTACTTTCATTTTGACATTTTGACCTTCATCATTTCTAAAAACACATCTCTGATCTATTTTGGACCAGAAAAATATGATGTTCTTCCTGTCGATGTGGATTCTGACCAGTCACCGACAGAACATTACTCACAATGTGCAAAGGATCCTTATATTTCCACCTGATTTACAGACGGAGGGAGGATTCATGTGAGTGGAGAGTCGCTCCAACACTTTGATTCAAACCATCTGCTCAGTGTCTACTCGACTCTGAAGAAGAACAGGGATTCTAACGACCACGCTATCGGGCGACCGTGTTTACGTTGATGAGATCAACAGCAGTTTGTCTGCAGCTTCCTGTTTGTCACCATCACGGTGCCACTCCTTCATATATCTCAATACAACGAGCTGCCTTTTCCCTACAAAATGTCAACTCTTCTCTCTTAAACCTTCCCGTACGACTCTAGAAAACCAACATAGGCCTGCTATTGATAACGTGACAGTGACACTCCTTAGCTTTCAGCCAGTGGGGGGGGGGGAGGTGTCCCTCCAGAGACACACATACAGTAGTGTGATCTGTTTGTGCAGGAACCACAAGCTGCAGGTACCTTTTCCAAACTCATGTCTGAGACTGAGTCCAGTGAATGGACGGCCCCACACGTTCCCACTGTTCAGTCTGCAGGGGAGGAGCCTCCACGTCGGACCTGAAGCCACGTAGTCCTACAAACGTCTTTTATTTCTTAAACTTTAAAGGATTGATTTAGTCTTTACTTTGGTGTTCGAAGAAGAGCTCAGAACAAAGATGGCAGAAAGAATCAAACTGTGTCCATGACATTTACGTGGTGCACGTCTGCCGTTCCTGTTCCCGGTTCCACAAAGTCTTCAAACCTTTCACACCTGAAAGTCTGAACTTTGCTGTTGTCTCGTTATTTAAATGTTATTTTGTCATTAGAGGTAAAGACGAGCCCTTTATTATCATCTTAAATATTCTGGGAAACATTCTTGGCTGCCTCTTTACTGGGAGTGACCTTAGTTTGTGCTACTAGGCTAAAAATACATTCTACTGCCAGTCTCTGCAAAGATTAAACTGGTTTTAGTCTTCTGATGATACTGGTTCCCAGCCTGTTGGAGATTTCTGTTCATTTGTTCTCGTGTAGCTTCTCTACAAATAACTAATCTTTGCAGAAACTCTCAAAAAGCAGAAATGAAACATTGCTTCAGCCACTCACTCTTAAAATAGATAAATATGCATTAAATAAATACGATGACTTGGTGGTGCATAGTTTTTCTTTTCCCTTCAAGCAGCTCGTTAAACTAGACACATGACATCACCAGGGATTTTCTAATGTCTGCTAAGATACAGGGAGACGATGGACGAGGATGTAAAAACACAGACATGTTCCATCAGCGTTCACACATCAATAAATTATATTCTGGGAAATGTGGGGACTTTACCAACTTTTGCAGGAGGCCAGATTTAACATTTCACAGTTAACAGATCGACATCCTGCTGCAAAGTTCACCTGCTGTCTTTACCCTTTTACTGCTTTCCTGCCCAGACAACACTATTATATCATTACCCACATTTAAGGCTGTACTTTTGGATTCGCCGTAAACAGTTTAGCCAGATCTTGTGGCTGAGTGTTTTTCCCCATCGGACTTAATTGCAGCAACGTTTCAAGGTTTCCAGACCTCGGGGAATAAAATCCTTTAGGTCTCATTATTTATGAACTAGTAGTGATTCTGCAACTTTTGTTACAAGGATCCTTCACATTATGAAACACTGTGTTTGACTTCAATGCAAAGTTATCGTCCAGTCTAACCCGACCTTGTCTCTCTTACACTCTGCAAACAGTTTCTCTCTCCCCCGCCCCCCCTCACCGCAGCTGGGACCCTCCATTCCAATGTGCTCATGGATCAGGTCACGTGAAAGGCTCAAGTCAACCAGGCTGCAGCTCCCCTCGCTTCCACACACAGAGCAGTCGGTCACAAAGTCTTTTCCTGAGACGCTGCATGTACGCACTCCCACCAGAACACACAAAACACACACTCAATCTGGCTGCTAATCACTGCCAGAGGTCTGTGGCTCAGCCGACTGAAATAAACCGCTGGGGAAAGCTGCCTGAGCTCCAGAGGAAGTTTGGTTGAAACTTTGGACGTAACGGATGAAGGAGAAAACAGGATTAAACGTGAACGCAGAATGATTCAGCTCCATGCAGAGGTTCTACAGGAAAAGAGAAAAGTGAATCTGGCTGAAGTGAAAGCACAGAGTTGCTGAATGAGTTGTGGGGAAGGAGAGTTGTTGGGTCTCTGCTTCACTCTCTATGGGAACAAATCACTGGGATGGAATGTTTTCCAGACTCAGATTCCTGATAAGCTTTTAATTAAAACAACTTCTCTGTTGTTCTTCGGTTGCTCATCTTCCCGTGCGACACTTTTTCTTTTTAGCTTTTGATGTGACCTAGAAAAAACACTTACTGCCTGGAAAACATCTGCACAGCATCTGGACCAAAATCCATTGATTAACATCTGTAACTGCAAGTTTTATAAACGAACACGAATATTGACCTCATCGTTTCAAGATACTGTTGCCATGAGAACCGTTGTTGCTCAATCAATTAGTCGATCAACACAGAAATCATTTTGATAATTGAAGAATCGTTTCAGTCATTGATTCTTTTGTTTGTCATAAATCATCTGAATATCTTTAAGGCAAAAGATCAGACAAGTGGAAAAACATTTTAAGATGTTATCATGGATTGTAGGTATTAAATTATTGATGACTTAAATGATAATATGAAAATAATAGTTGAAGCCCTGAACACCATCAAAGGGACTTTCACAACCTGGCAACCCAAACATTGTTCTTATTAATATCTTACTGATCTATAAAACTGTGACAAATAATATATTATCTATTAATAAATACAATACTCATTTAAGCTTATTTAGAAAGTTGCACCATTTAAATGAGTCCCAGCAGATGTTCCACCAACACTTCAGACTCTGTTTATTTATCAGGTTTTCCTGTTGTTACATTCCTCACATATTTGAATGTCACGCATCCTGAAACTTGGACTCTTTCACACGTATGGATATTGTATGGATATAATAAGCATGAAGAAACAGAGACTTTACAGAGACTTTACAGCACAAGGCTGCTTAATAAAGTTAAGATATTCCTTTTTTAAATGTGGTTTGTAAGTTTCTTGTAACAAAGTCATGAGATATACGAAATAACTTTTTGTAAAACTCTTGAATCTGACTCACGTGTCCAGTTTTCATTCTGATGAACAATAAAAACTTGGTGTAAAGAAGAACTGATCAGCTTTACCTTATATTTCCAGTGTGAGGAGGTTACAGTGGTTCCAGTGGAGAGAGAGGAGCTGACTCTCAAAGGTTTGATCCCGACGGTCACAAACCGAAAACCCCCCAAAAGACAGAAGGAAAAAAAAAACGAGGATAACAATCCTGACACTTTTGTTATTTCATCTCCTCGATCACACACGGGTCCAGTTTGCGGTGCAGCCAGCAGCCAATTACTCCTTCCAGTGTTACAGTCTGTAAATTGCCAGCTGTACAGCCCTCAGTGAGGAGGAGGAGGCTGCAGCAGGGGGCTGGATCTATTCCTTGGAAAGACACTGACCCTTTCATGCAAGGTTTTGTAACAGGCAAATGCATAAGGGCCGAAAGAACTTCAGCCCACGTACCTGACCCAGCGGCGTCTGCCAGAGATTCACAACTGGAGTTGAATGAGTTTATATATCGAAGGATTTGGTCTTTCAGTTTGAGAGCAGATATATTGTTGAGGGATTTGTAATGTTGTCACTCAAAATCGCAACAAGAGGAGCTGAAGCTGGAGCTTAAGAAATCTATTAAGAATACATCTGAGTACAATGTGCACTCTGAGCAAATCAGAGCACAAGCAGGGGCTACTTGAGTGCAAGGGTATTAATGTATTGATAAATTACTTTGATTATCATATTACTAATTGTTTCAGGTGCAACAAAACCATTTATAGTTCTTTCTTCTAAATCTTTCCTACTGTCAGTATTGTATTTTCTACATCTGTCCAATACAGTCAACCTGAAGGTGGTTTGGTCTTTTCTCAATGTTTTTAATTACTCAAAAATTGAATCTGTAGATGAATCCATAATGAAAATGATAATCAAGCAGTAAAATGCTGCTCATACTTTAATTCATAAGAATATCTATCAGATTTATCGTAGCTCAGAATATATTTTTCTGAATATCCCTACATACTTTGACTTCAGTAACATTTTCAATGCGGTGTGACAATAGTGTTTTTAGGTGAAGGATGCGAGTACTTGTTCCATCTTTGCATATTTAATGACATTAGAAACACCAGGAGACACAAAGATATGAAAAGCTCATATTTAATAGAACCTTCAAAAACAAATTTGAAAATCTGTGACAAAAAGTACAAAGTTTTCTTTGCAACGTATAAACAGAAAAAGAGGGAAACCGTGACAACGACAAATCAGTGTCTCGTGTTAAAATCACATTTCTCAACAAATGAAAATAGGCACTTTCTTTCAAATAAGCTGTGCACGAGTTGCACTGAACAAAGTTTCTCTCTGGTCCCTGTAATCCATCAGGAACCGATGACTGAGTGACAGGTGACATTAGAGTGGACTCATCTTCGTTATGTGCCACTTCAAAACCAAAGCTTCTGGAAGATCGATTGAACAAAACCATACCAACAATAAATTCAAAAACAGCAGAATTGAAATACGTACTGAACAAGCCACACACACACTGGACTGGTTTGGAGACGCAGGGTTTTTAAATCTCCATCGGAGGAATGCATCGAGTTTCTGGATTAAAATAATGCTTTTCCTGAATCTGGGGAATATTCAGTGACTAATTTTAAATCTCAATGAAGTCAATTATGCAGATTTACGACTCCTCAGTGGCTCAAGTGCACTTCAGCAGATCCACACGTGTGGATGGAGTCACACTGATAATTACAGTAACTGAAGTGAATGGCCGAACCAGTTATTTAGATTTTTAGCATTGAACAAAGACAATTCTTCAAATCATTCAAGTAGATACAAGGAAACAATTAATCAAAAAATTAAAGATGGTGCTTCTTCAAAATGAAGATTTCCTGGTTGTCTTTGTCGTTAATGATAGTAAACTCATTTTGGGGGTTAGAACAAAAACAAACATTTTAAATGAAGTCATCTTTTGGCTTTTTACAAATATTTCTGGACATTTTATAAACTAAAAAATGAATAAATAAAGTTCCGAAGATAAATCAATGATTAGTATTATTCATGCTTTTCTAGTGTAAAGACTTTGATTATCTTTGCATCGTAACACCCACACACTCTCACATTATAACCACATTACAGTAGTCAGAATAGGGTCAATTAGCCCGGGGCCTGATACCCACTGACGGGTAACTGCCGTCCAGGAACAACACTACACAATGACCAACATTATTTCAGGCAGCGGTGGTGAGTTTCCTTGAGATGTTTCAAACCAAACTTAGCTCATTTCTGCAACGACAACAACATACTGACCTAACTTAGCTGCATGCAACCGTGACCAGGGCAAGAAAACTGATCACAGCAGCAGAGGCGCGTCCAAATTTAGACGTCATTGTCACCAGTTTAATTTCTGAGAACGTGACACGACAGCTTGTCAGCCACAACCGACATGTACCAGTCACCGGCTCGTGGCTGACATCCCACCGGGGAAGTGATTCTGAACGACCTAAAGTGCTAACGGTCTTTGCAGCAGATTGACAAGTGCGTCTTTGGATGTGGTTTGGACGGATTAGGACGGATGCAGAAGCTCCAACAGGGCTCCAACTGCTCCGAAGTAACCCTGAAAACAAACACAAGAAAAGAAGTGAGAAGTCATTGAGCGCATCACAGCGAGGAACCACAACTCTGGTCTCCAAAGGGAAACGGGAAGGAGAGCTGCTCACCTCATGGCGCAGGAAGAGAGCTTTGAGCTGGCCCTTGGACCAGTAGTCCATAGCGTAGGCCAGTAACTTCATCGAGAGGGTGTTAACTCTGAGGAAGTTCCCAACAAACACCACTCTCTCAATGTTCTAAAGAAAGAGAATGGGAGTAAAAATTATCAGCGTGAAAGGAACATGTATAATCTGTTTATAACCTGACAACAGATTCATTTGAAACCTGCAATTTAGCTTAAATAAAAAAAAACACATCTCATCCGATATTGCTGACTTTTTAGATTTTTCTCTCCTTCCTGCTCTGGGCTCTGAAGGACTTGTTGATGACGCAGTTTACTCCCTCCACGCCTTCATAGCCCTGTACAATGCTGCTTGATCAAGACGTCACAAGGCAGCACCGTAAAGAGGCTGAACGCAAAGAGGAGTTTCAAAATCCTGTTATAACAGCAATGTTGACACGAAACCCAAATTCTGACTTTGATACAAACACCAAACAAACGAGAAACCATTCACGTGACACCACAATTACCTTCGTAGCAGATTTATGGAAAATTATGCTACAAAGTTCAGTTTAGTTATCCCGTCTTTGCTGCATCTATTTGCTCCTGGAGCCAGTTTGCCAGGTGACGTGGATTCAGTTGAAGATACCGGGACTAACCTCATTGAGGGCACACATCCTGGTGATGGAGCCGATGTTATTGGTGATGGTGACCAGCGTTGCTCTGGCCAGATCCGCTTTGGACACCGACTCCCTCTTCTCTTTGGACATCATGTTGCCAAAACTATCAAATCAGAACAGGAGACATATAAGACGAACAGGACGTCTTAAAATGTATCTAGGTCTTTCCCCAAAAAGCAGCAAACTGAAATCGAGGCCTCACGTTTTCCCTCTGGAAAATCAAGCCGTGTAAATTTAGCTCAGTCCTGGATCCTGGCTTCATTAAAGCTGGGACAGTGTGAATTAAAAAATGCGCTGCTGTAAACCGCACCTTGAGGCTACAGCCCAGCCTGGCAGTCCAAACCTCTCATAGTCTCCTCCATAGATGTCCCGAACCAGCTTGTCCACACGGGTACTCTCCCCCTGAGAAGCCATTTCCAGGGCTTCCTCGAAACTAGAGCACTCGGTCAGCAGGCAGCACAGGCCCAGGAAGGTCCCACCGCCGAGGCTGTAAATACACACAGATGATACATGAACTATTAAAACAGCTGAAATGTACAATCCATCAAACTTAAAAAACAACTTCTCACTTGGAGTTTAAGAGTCGGGGACAAAGACGCACGTTCTACAGACTCAATTCAAATGTGCTTGTGTCGTTTATCCTTCACCGAACTAAAGACAAAAGGTCCATTGTGTCAAGGGAAGTCGAAACCGTCCAGACAGAGAAACCACACGTGAAAACAAACCGGTGGAGAAAGCAGGAGGAGGGCAAAAAAAAAAAACGACAGCCAAGCTGCGGAATTCAAAATTGAAACGAACAAAGGACCATTTTTTCTTCGACTCCCGAGCAAACAGTTGGTGAAGGAAGTGGTTTTGTAGCTGACAGCAAAGAAAAATGCTGCTACTTTTCACACCGAGGCACCAGGGAGACACGGAGGGCAGATGTCGCCAAACAGGCCACACCCACTTCACCCTCCTGCAAATCCCCGGATCCCTTCAGCCTGGTGTGTGTGTGTGTGTGTGTGTGTGTGTGTGTGTGTGTGTGTGTGTGTGTGTGTGTGTGTGTTTGTCTAGTGTCAGGTTGCACTTTCCTGCCTCTGCTCTGTTTCTCTGCTCACATCTGGGGCCAGTGGCAAACAGTGCAAACTAATATATCCTCAATTCACTAATTATAGATCTGAAGAATATAACCTCACCTCCATTCAAAGTGAATTAAAAACTCAAATGTAGTATTTTAACTTTTCCTCATGTGAAAACTGCTTTTGTTACAAAGCTGTACACAGATATAATCTCAGACCTTTACTCTGTTCTTTCATTAGAAAAATACTTTCTACTTTCTGCTTTTTGTGATCAGTGATCTTTGATGATATCTGATTCAACACTGAAATAAGTTTTCAAATCATTTCACTTTCAGTTTCAACTGTTTCCCCAGAGGATTTGACCAACTTGCCCATTTCCGCAGATATGGATCAACGTTATTATTCACTCAGTGATTTCTTTGGACATCTGTACAATAATCCCTGTTTTCTTGCTCTCCCTGTGACTTTTTTACTTCTGAACACTCCACTGTGATCACCGGCTAGTGGCTGAACTTCATTTCACGTCTTCATTTCTTTGAGGAACTTACATTGAATTTAAACAATTTAATTACATTCAAGTCAATTCTAACCCTGCGAGAGCCTTTTCACGGAGAACGTTGCTGTGAACCTCTGAACTCAACAGCCAATGGTGAATGTCTTCTTTCCCACGAACCTATATGAAATGTAAAATGACAGACAATCTCCATCCCCGATAATTACCTGGTCCCTGTGACTCGTTTGTAGTTGTTCTCCGAGTAGACGGCCAGGATGCTGACCCCGGACCCGATGTTGACCAGCAGCAGTGGATAAGGGTTTTCCAGTGTGTAGGGCTTCTGGACGCAGTGATCTGGGTCTGTGGGGTTTTCAAAGTAGTAGCACTCAGAGGGGCCGCTGGACACCACCGAGTCGATGTACAACACCCCCCGAATTAAACAGTCCAGCTCATCCAGCTTGTGAAGCTTCAGGTCCGCCATCTTTTTTTTTGTCATGTTGACATAAAGAGAGAACATGGATAACATCACAGAGGGGATGTGGTCAGGAGAACACAGAGGAAGGAAACTGGGGGAGGAGAGAGATGTAAAAACAGGAACCTTTATTACAATTCTATCAGAGTTAGGCTCACTACAAAGAAAAAGATATGTCTAAGCCCATGTGATTAAAATGTATACATCAGCTTATACCGCCTCTTTTCTTTTATTAAATTCAGAGGCGATTGTACATCCCTCAGTATGATCCCAATTTTCTTAATCTAGAAATATGAGCCTCAGAGAAATCTGAAGTCCTATTAGTATTAGTATTGTGTCATCTGTGATTGTAGGTTTCAGGTGTAAATGTGTTGTGTCTGTCCCCTGCCACCCGTCCCCCCATCCTCACTGTCCCGCCTGTGACAGCGAACGAGAAGCGTCGACATCCGCAAAACCCACCGTGCGGAAATCGGACTCGAACTTGTACGCCCCCCCTCCGGTGGCGCACAGCGTGGTGTGGAGGCTGGAGAAGTGCTTGTTGCGGCCCATCTGCAGGAAGGCCGGCAGGTCGTGCGTGGGGAAGCGGATGAAGTGCAGGTTGCCCGTCCTGCCGCACAGCGTGAGGTCCTGCAGCTCCAGGTGCACGTCCCTGATGCCCGTCTTCCCGTAGGCGGTGTTGGAGGTGAGGTAGCGGCGGATGCTCTTCAGATTCTCCACCTCCTCCTGCTCCTCCTCTGCTGTGATGTCCTTGGGCTCGAAGTACACCAGCTTCACCAGAGTGCCGCCGATGTCCATCCCAAACCAGGGAAATGCTGCAATAACGAGAGATAACACGTGCAACGATGATATTTCACATATTCACCATCATTTTGTCTCAATATAAATCATCTTAAATCACATCTTTCATGTCTAGATGCTCATGTTATTTATGAGTAATGACAGTGGGGAGACGTGGAGGTGATGGCCCACATTCAGACAACAGCAGCATCAGTACAGTGTGTACCACGAACGCCATCTTGTTGCAATGTAGGTCCTGGCTATTTCCTGACACCCCAGCTCCCTCTATTACACTGTAATACCAATGCTAACATCTATTTCACACCGTTATAGCCTGACCCCAGCACATTATACGGTCCTCATCTGATTTATAATAAATAAATCATATCGTTAATGGCATCGTTTTCTTTTCAAGTCTATAATTTCACCGAGTTCCTCTTATGTCTACACGCAACGGTGCCCTCCCCAGCAGATACACGGAGCCCGGGGCTGCAGCGACGGGAACACCTACGCGGCCTTGTTTTCTTCACCGAGTCGCTCCGACGCCTCGCGGTCGAGTTGGAGGTCCTGCGGTCGGAGGAGGCTCTGCCGGCGGCCGCGGCGGCAGAGCTGCCGGCCTCGTCCCGGAGGTCACCGGGCATCTCTGCGCCGGAGCGCGGCTGCTTCGTGGGCGTCTCGTCCCCGTCGACGGTCGCGTCGTCCCGCTGGAGGCCGTTGTGCGCCATTGGGAGGAGCGGTCCGCTACATGCACGCCGGTAAACGTGGTAAATTAAAGCCCATTAAGGTCGATGATTTGCGGGTAAACACGGAGCTAATTAGCTAAAGTGGCTCCAACGTCACAGCGGCAGAGGGAAGCTGGCAGGAGGCGGGGCTAACCGCTGATTGAGAGGAGCCGCGGCCAATCACAGCGAGAGTCAGTCAGTCAACAAGGCATGTCTGACGTCACATTTCCCTTTAAAAAATTTAAAACATCATCTACAGCTGATTATAGAAGATTATTCACCTCTATGTGTGTTAAGATTTTAAAGATTTTCCCTTTTATTCGTCTGATTCAACACATTTTAAACATGCACAGCATTGAGCCCTTTATAAATCACTGCTTGTGTCTGAGAGTCAAGGAACAACACAGAAAATGGCTCGAGAAATGCACAACAATATGAATAATCAAATATGTCAACATCTGGAATAGTCTTAGTCATAGTTGATCTAATTCTCTGTTGCAGGTTTTGTTTTAATATATGTTAGTTTGTTCTCCGTTTGTTCTCTTTTAAACATCAACCATCAGAGATTTCCCCCTTTTCTGTGAAGACAATTCAGTTTATACTTTGTACAGAGTCAACATTAACTTGTGTTTCTCAGAAATGAATTCAACATGCACGTTCAATAAGGGGATGTCTATATTCTTTATATGTTCAAGTTTATTGCAGTGATTGCAGAAGTGTATAGCCAGAAACAGTTCAAATAAATTTTGATTAAACTAAATCTGAGCTCACAATTTACACGTTACATTTGCACAATACCAACATTTCATTTCATCTACATCTCTGCAGCTCAAAAAAACCTCTTAAAATTTGCAAACCCTTTAGATTAGGCTTCTTTTATTCCTAATATTTCTTGTATCAATGGAGCTTTTTACAATAAACTCTCTCAGCTCACAGAACATGACATAAACCTGTTTCTATTCAAAGGAGAAAAACAAAATGTCATCTCAAACATTTACAGCGGATGATATCACAGTACAGGATGCTGTCTAGACCAGTGGCTGCTAAAGGACCTGCCATGCATGCAGCAAGATATTCGAATTTTCATTTAGATGTCTTATTCTAATAGAACCAATGCAATGTAGTACATTATATATTACATTTTAAAACATTAAAACTAAATAATAACGATAAGTGCTTCACAAAATACATTAGTCCAAAAATATCCAATTAAAAACCCAGTTATACATTAAACAGCTAACACAACACGCTTGCTGTCTCAGACAGAAACTGGGGTACAGTGCCATGACTGAAAAAGTGTCATTGTTTTAAAGAGAGTTGGAAAACCACTGGTCTAGACTATGAACTGGATAAATATGAAAAATATGTGATGAATGAATGAATGAATATGTGATGAATGACTACTAAGTGTTTGGCTGAATGACTCTTTGGGTGCGGAGTATCTGAGACATTACGAGCGCTTTGGAATGTTATCAATTCATCATTATTAATTCTTAAAATATATACTTTTCATATAATGTTTATATATATCTATATATGTACAAATAAATACAAACAGTGCACAAGCCTTCACTTTCATCCCATGTCCCACTTATCAGCAGGAACAATGTGTGTGATGATGGTATTCTTTCATCCACAGTCCACATTCAGTAAAACCTCATTCCTCCTAATCGTCACTGGAGGAACAACAACAGCCTTTTCTTGCTCATCAGACAAATGAACATACAAACATTTTTGTCATTAATACACACTCTCAGACTACAAACCAAATATCTATGCACTATCTATACCACTTATTCTTTGAGGGTCATTGGGGGCACTGGGGATAGAGCCAATCCCAGCTGACACTGGGTGAGAGGCGGGGAACACCCTTGGCAGGTCGCCAGCGTATCACACATGCCCACAAATACAGCCAATTGAGAGTCTCCAACTAAACTCACTCCAATATGCTTGTATTTGAACTGTCTAGCAGCTATTATTACTATAGATAATTATGATACAGCTGCCTCACGCCATCCAGGTCCAGTGACTACAATAAGGCACCATACCCTTAAGATCCTCTTGTACTTAAAGCCTAATCTTCTCCCTTTAAAGGTATTAAATCCTCTTAATTCTTAAACTTCCACGCCATCAGCAGTGCACAGGCGCCCACTCCTGCCGCAGTCAGAATGTACTTCCTATTAGATGGCAAGGTGCGAGGGGCCGACTCCTCCTCTGAGCCAGGCAGTGTTTTCGGCTCTGGTGTGATCTCAGCAGGCTCAGGGGGGAGGTAGCTCTTATCAGAGGTGGGGTTCTCATCAGTGGTGGTGGACGGTGGGGAAGGAGTGATCTCTCTGGCTGCTTCTCCATTGATGAGGTGAGCTTGCGGTGCTGGGATTTGACCATCCAGGTTGAGGATGGACGGCTCCTCAGATACGTGCACCACATTCACCTGCACCTCCTGATTTTCCAGACTCTGACAAGGAGATTCGTAGTGGTTCTCCCCCAGTTCATCGTGGTTAAATGCAATGCCGTTCTCCTGGCATGGCAGCCCGGAGACAGTGGTGATGGAGGTGATAGCAGAGCATGCAGAAACTGTAACATCATCCGGTGCAGCACCGCTTATTTCCAGACGCTCACTTTCACCAGAGTACGGCTCTTCTGGTGGGTTGAATGCAGGGAGAGTAGGACTGTTGTTATCTTCTGGTTGGAAGCTGATGAGAGGGTCAGGCTTGCTCATACACAAAGCGTCGTCATAAAAGCTGGAGGCGTCCATCCCGTCGGCGCTAGGCAAGGGGGAGGCTGTCGGTGCTGTTTCTGTCTGTGGGCTGCTTTCAACAACCTGCAGGAGACATGGAGGTTGATGATTTGTTATATATTCTGTGCCTGTATATATGAAGGAAGGCCGATGAAACAATAGAAAAAACTTTGAATACGAATAAAACAATCTAAGGCCACGTTCTGATCGATTTTAATCCCGTGTGGGGAGAAAACGCTGCCTTCTGAATAAGACATTCACAGCAACACACAGGAGTATTGGCACAGTGTTGACAACAAGCTGCTATGGTGCAAAAATCTAATATGTGCACACAGCATCCTGGTATATTTCTTTGTATCACTACCTCTTTATTTCTGCTGTTTCCCCTCACAGTGTTTGTGACGAAGCATCAAATAGTTAACTACTCAACCCAATTAAATGAAAGTTGAAAGCTTTACAACAGGAGATATTGCAGGGCTGTGTGTAGAGGAGGTGTTTACAGTAAATATTTATATTGTTATTTAGTTATAGAGGGGAAACTAATATTTAAAAAACAATAATAGTAATGAAATTAAAAAATTCAACTACCGTACAGTTTTGTTGGTGCTGTTACTGTTTAGTGGTTTCTATTGTTCCATACATGAATTTCCCAGTAAAACAATGGATTAACGTTAAGGTTAATAACAAAGACGTCAATGGGAGAGAAGCAGGAAACAGCAATTATAGCAGAATTATAATACAGCAGAATGCAATGTGTTGCATGGGCAAGACTTTTCAGTATGTTGGTCATGTAATGAATATTTTAGGAAATGGAAAAAGAAGAACTAGACAAGACAATAAGTTATAAATAAGTGTAAAAAGGTTACAACTGCATTCAACTGCACTAAAGTCTGTAAATAGTGTTAATAAAGTGAGAAGCAGCAACTGACAGTGTGCGGCAGCTTCCCATTTTAAATTAATAACTTTATAAAACATAATTCATCTTTATATTGTTCATTATAATGTAGATTGAAAATCATAATGTAATATTCACCTGTGTAATCGGAGGCTCAGACGTCTCTTTAGGCTCCAGGAACTCAGCAGGTATTTTATCCTCAGGGGGGGTGGTGTCCTGTACTGGATGCTTCACTGGGGTCAGTATGGGGAAAGAGGATCCGTCGGTTACGTCTGAGTTTGCCTGAGTTGGACTCTGAGGTGGACTGACCTCTGAGGCTGCTGTTGTTCGGAGAGGATCAGGATCAGTGTCCGTCTCACACGGCGTCACCACAGAGTTGACTAAAACCTCGCTCTTTTCCTCGCTCACTTGATCAGGAATCACAACGTTATCACCAGAGATATCCTGGATGTCTGACTCAGAGTTTTCCTCTGGCTCCTGGTAAGCATTAACTTCCTCCGGTGGTGTGCTGGCCACTTCTGTGGTTGCTGTTGTTTGGAGAGGATCCGGTTGGACCTGAGCGTCCAACTCACATGGGGGAGGAGTCACCTCAGAGTCGACGGCAACCTCACCCTCTCGTGCGCTCAGTTGATCAGGAATCACGCAGTCACCATTAGAGATATCCTGGATGTCTGACTCAGAGTTTTCCTCTGGCTCCTGGTGAGCATTAACCTGTCTCGGGGGTGTGCTGGCCGGAGTGTGTGGGGTCACAGGGGAGGGAGGAGGTGTTGTCGGAGGGGGTACCACTTCAATCTGAGTAGCCTGTGGAGGCTCAGGGACAGGCTCGGGTGGTGGAACAGCCTCTGGTAAGCTGGCCTGCTCGGCGGCTGAGCTCTGGGCTTCTGATTGCACGGGGGTTTCCAGCGGGGGCGAGGCCTGAGCAGCTGGCTCTGGAGGAGCTGATGCTTCAGCTGGTGGAGAAGCAGCAGCAGCGCCGCTCTCTGGAATGGGCAGATGACTGGCAGATGGTGCTGGATGGACGTGTGCCCTGATTACAGTTGATGAAGGGGAGCTGGGGTTGGAATCTAGGGCAAAGCAAACAATGTGTTTCATTTAAACCAGTTACGTTCGCACATGACTAAAGCTCAGAGAAATCCTGAAATCCGAAACTTTGAGCTCTCACACTCAGACAGATGCTACAGACAATTGTGTTTTGACAAATGAAATTAAAAAGCTGAATGCATCTTTCTTGTGATTTCTTAAATACCCAGCTGTTCTCCCTCCGCTGTTATTTATTTATTTTGAACTGTCTGTTGAGGGGTGTCCCTTCGTAGAGGAACGCACTTTTCTACATTTTGTTAGATGGTTGAATTTAAACTGTGGTTTGAACGGCAAACCAACCAAACTCATTAAATTAAATTAATTATATCACATAATTAATACAAATAATGAAAATGAAAAGATTGAATGATTGAAGTTAATTAGCTGACTTACTGCCTCTCAGAGCGTCGTACTCAGCTCGGATCTCAGCTGCTATGGTTGTCTGCTCACACGCTTCCAGTGCTTCGATAAACTGCTCGGGCCAGTTCTCTCTCCTCTTCAGACAGTCCAGAAGCAGCACCATGCCATCATAATTCCCATTAGTCTCTCTTTTTGCTTCTATGTTTTCCTATAATTACATTTACAAAAAAAACACAAACACCATATCAGAGCAGTAACGGATAACTGATGACTTTCAAGTTTTAAATGTACTGTTTTTTTTAGTTATAATTTAATCCAAATGTCAATATCCTGTTAAACAATAATTTGACTTGACACTTGTACCAACTGTAATGTTTGTATCAAGACAGGATCCAATCAGATTTGTTTGCCTTGTTTATGAATTCTTTGATCAGATTGTTCCCTAATTAAATCATTTGGAAATGTGAATTTGATTTATGCAAAGCTCATGAGTGATATCTCGTTTTTAGGCAACATTTGACATACTCAAGAATTGGCACCATAATTGTAATAATAATAATAATAATAATGATGATAATAATACATATTATATACTGTATATTGCGCTTCTACCAATGCTGAAAGACACTTGACACAGTTAAAAAACCTTTGGAAAACTAGCACAAATGCATTGTGCTATTTCAACATTATTTAAACAACCTTAAATCCTAATCCTTACACGTCCTAATGAAACCTACCCTGTCGTGAGTGGTCAAGCACGGCAGATGGATGATTACTTCTCTCACTTTCACCTTGCTTACAATGGCCGGCATTCTCCGCCGCAGATATCCATTGTAGAGTTTGTCACTGGCAAACGACATCTGTGAAATGAGAGTGTGAACAAAAACACAGAGATACTGAAGACTTCAAAAAGGTTTTTGTAGTGTTGCAAAAGAGGTATTTCAAGACACTCTACATTTAAATGCATCAGTAGGAAAGGCCCCTTGTTCAAACTCTCGATCTCTATGCTTCTCCTTCAACTTGAGAGATGTGAAAGTATCTGAAAAACACAATTAGGAAACCGGATCTTTGTTGTCTGCAATGAACACAGACATAACGAGGGGATTTTGAATCTAGCGACTATGAAAATGAAAGTGAAAGTGAAAGTAAAGATCAGTTGAAAAATTAAAATGTTTCATTTGCATTTCAGTTGAAAGTAGGGCTGTGGCTCTTTGCACAGCCACAACCCTTTTCTTGACTCTTTTTTTAAGGGGAGAGAAACACTCCTACTTTTCAAGGTTGCAGCTGAACAGGCTCGGACTTGTCACTGATTAATCACCTCCACCTCCACCTTTAATATCTGAGCCTTAAACGAGCAATGTCTCAAACGTCACACACCCACACGTTCCTGTGCCTGTGAAGGAATCTTTCATTTTCTGTTTGGCAGTGTTTCCACCGGTCACTTACAAGCAGGGCACTAAAAAGCAACAGATCATTGTCTGTCTCAAGGACGCCCGGGAAGACGAGAAGAAACAGCTGTTGTCATAACAACCAAGGACGTAAAGATACGAAGGAACTAAATAGGCATAACACAGGTGTCTTTCAGCTCCGAGACAGACGGTCTTTCTTTGGGAAAGTATTGCACAAGAATATATCATGTGACACTTGACAATCCTTATTCAGACATGTATTAAGTTTTGTATAATATGCCTTCATCATTGGATGACTTTATAAAATGGTAACTTGTATTGCTCGTCTCTATTCGCCTCGGCCGACCTTCAATAAGATGTTTTTAAATGTGACCTCTGACCTGCATCCTGATCTGTGGAGTACGGCATTTCGCTCCCATGTTTGCTGTGGTCCTTCACCTTAAGACGTCTGGAACTCTTGAAACTTAGAGGTTATCCAGTTCACCAGAAGATACTCATCACAGTTGCCTCTCTGGGTCAATGAGAAAGCGTGGGCGTACTTCCTTTGTATTGAATACACCTTAAAACCTTCACTTTGTTTGTACCCAAACAGTCAGGGTAAGTAATCTGATGTCAGGTTCAGTCACGGGAAACGTTTTTCACACCAGCGGCCGCGTCAAACAGGTCAAGTTAACTTTGCATGTGTTGCGACAGCAGCAGGAGCAGCAGCCACCGTCTGACAGAATGGAATAAAAGTCAAGAGGCTGTAGCCAAAGAGCAAAGTCTTCCTCGCGGTATCATTAGCCCACAGAGGCCATGGTCTACCTGACACACGCACAGTCTGCAAGGTAGAGACGCTGCAGTGGGTCCTGGCCTGTGCAGGAATGGGGAAAGTGTATTATTCTCAAGCCTGCATCTGAGTGTAAAGCGATGAGAGACGGCAGATTAACAAGACAAGAGAGGAGGCGTGAGAGGGAGCGAGGGAGGAAAATAAACAACTTGACACAAGGGCACATTATACGGAGCCGAGCCAAAGGAATGACCTCTAAAACAGGCCCGACAGGACGGTCCCAGTGCCGGTGTCCTTGGCTTTCCAAAAGGTTCAATTTCAAGCATTAACTCAAAATCTAATAATAATCCCTTAAATCTTATTTTTAACCAATCCCCCCCCCCCAAAAAAAAGCTCAGTAGGTCAACCAGACATTTATACATGTGCGTAATACCATGAGGAAAGTTTTCATGCATATTTATGAGTGACAGGACATGGAGAGGATTATAAATAACAAGCTACACATAAACAACAGAGGCTAATAGTCTCATAGTTGCCTGTAAATAAATATAAATACAATTTAAGTGACTGAAAAGGTTAGAAAGGCTTAAATAACACAACAGGGACTATAACCTGCCTGTAGATAATTCAAATATAGGTGGAAAATACACGGAAAGCTTATTTTTTAACAAAGATTAACTGACTAGAAATGTTAGTGAGGCTGCATCAACACACACGAGACTCACAACTGCCTGTGATCAATACAACATGCTGTGAACATCACCAGTAATATGGATTATTAGCTAAAAGTTGTGTACAAGCTAGTTTTACACAGTAATAGATACGACACGCGTTAGCTCATGTCACCGCTGTTTCCTGACTCCGCTGCCGAACAACAACTCGCACATTCGGTCAAAACGTGAGTGATAAGTCCCGATAAACTCAAAGAAGGTTTGTTTCTTGTCGTGTAACTTTACCTCTCGTGTTTCTCTGCCTCCGCAGGTCGTGACTTCCTCTCAGCTGCTGTTCCTGCTCCGACTGGAACCTGCTCTCACATCTGCGCCCGGCCAACAGCCCCGTTCCGACCTCCTATTGGACCAGGCCGCTGTCACTCAAGGCTCGGACCAATGGGGACCACGCTAGGGGCCGAGGAGGGGGGCGTGGCTCTCTGTTAATCCCGACCCTAGCTGTGACCTCTTCCTCCGATGTGATGGATGACACCGGAATTAGATTTAGGTTTACATCTGTCTCTAATCCCTGATCCTAATCCCAGGGAGAGAGAAATAACCAGAGGGAAAGAGAGGGGGGGGGAGATAGGGGGGGAGAGAGGGAGAGAGAGGGCGAGAGAGAGAGAGAGAGAGAGAGAGAGATAGAGAGAGAGTTAGGGGGGTGAGAGAAAGAGAGAGGGGGGAGAGAGAGAGAGAGAGGGGGGGGGCGGAGAAGGAGAGGGAGAGAGAGAGAGAGAGAGAGAGAGAGAGAGAGAGAGAGAGAGAGAGTTAGGGGGTGAGAGGAAAGAGAGAGGGGGAGAGAGGAGAGAGAGAGGGGAGGAGAGAGAGAGAGAGAGAGGGGGTAGAGGGGGAGAGAGAGAGAGAGAGAGAGAGAGAGAGAGAGTTAGGGGGGGTGAGAGAAATAGAGAGGGGGAGAGAGAGAGAGAGAGAGAGAGAGAGAGAGAGAGAGTTAGGGGGGGTGAGAGAAATAGAGAGGGGGAGAGAGAGAGAGAGAGAGAGAGAGAGAGGGGGGGGGGAGGTTGAGAGAGGGGGAGAGAGAGGGGTTAGAGGGGGAGGGGGAGGGGGAGGGAGAGAGAGAGAGAGAGAGAAGGAGAGGGAGAAGGGGGGAGAGAGAGAGAGAGACAGAGAGAGAGGGGGGTGTGGAGAGAGAGAGGGAGAGTTAGGGGGGAGACAGAGATAAAGAGAGAGGGATGGAGAGAGAGGACCATCTTATCTATGCATATAAAATATATAACTAAATTACTAGTATACATCCAATGAGTTTATATAGTCTAGGGCTACAACCTGTTTATATATAGTCTAGACAAAATATTCACCCTCACATCCTCAGAGTGTCAATCAACCTAAACTCAGCTCAGTTACCCTGCAGGGGAAAAGCAAACATACATATAACATGTAACATGTAAACCGTACAGAAAGGCCACAGACAGGGATTCAAACCCACGGCGCGGGTTTTCCCTGGTGCAGGAATATGCTAATACTAAAAAGAGCGAAGATTAAAATCACAATCGCATGACAACAGACACACAAAAAACAGTTGTTCCTGCATTTTTATGTTTCATAAATGTTTGTTTTATGTTCTCCGTGTGAGTGTCATGCAGGCGTCATGTTATTTGAACACATGACCATCGTTACTGTCGTATATCTTTAAAGCTTGATAACTGAAGAGTTTCCACACAAGATAAGATGGATTTTATTGATCCCTGCAGGGAAATTAAAGAGTGTAAACGGATAAAATAATAGCTGAGGTAGCTGAGTCTGCATTCTCCCAATAGGTGCTGAATAATAAAAAAAACATGATAGTCATACGACTTTGGATTATGAGTAAGATACAGTTTTAAAGCAGATATATGACCGAGTCCAATTACAATCCTGGCCTAAACTCATTTTAAACCACAAGATGGCGCCACTCACTCACACACTGGATCAGGAGGCGTCTGCTGTACAAAATAAAAGTATGAAATATACAGTTAAAACGTGAATATTTCCCTCAGCTGTTCTGACTGAAGTGAGCACGACTCTGCATTAAGAGGAGACGTGTCTTTGCATGACAGGGATCTCATTTAATGCTCATCTTTGTTTTACCAGCAGCGAGTTACCAACATGAACAGGACCCCAGTGAATTACTGGAGGATTATGGGAAGGATAATAGTATTGGACAGGATGTCGGTTCATTATACTGCAGTTCTGTTAAACGGGGATTAAAGACGTTCCGCTTCGATGCTCAGGTAAACACTCTATCGTTTATTGAATTATATGTGTTGTGTGAGCTTCCTGAAGTAAAACATTTCTTTCTCTCATAGATCTCATGACATTTCAAGACATCAACGTCTTCCAGGAAGTTATAGAGACAAACTGTCCTAAACAATTGCAAGGACGCAGGTATTTTGAAGCTTTATGGGACTAAAGATCAAGGTGCTTTAACCTCGGCTCCAAACCTTCTGCGTAGTAGACATAATTGTGCGTAGCTGCGATATCAAGGTCCCCTAAATGACGAATTAAAACCAAACTTACCAGAAAAATAAATACTTGAACGTCTGTGTGATAAGAACAACCTAAAGTGACAGAATCCATCTTTGAGAAAAATGTAATCGACGTGTACTTTGACGTTTTAGCTTAGATGAGGTGCGTTTTTTTGACATACTGCAGCCAGCCACCAGGGGGCAGTCAAGAGGCTTTGGCTTCACTTTTGGAGAATCTATGTTCGAAACTAACGAATCACAGCTATGTTCGAACGAATGTAGAGAGTCAGAGCCCAGAGATATGTGGGATATGTGAGAAACATATCTCTGGGCTCTGACTCGCTACATTCGTTTGAACATAGCTGTGATTTGTTATCCTTTATTTCTTGTATTTTCTCTGATAGTGATGAAAAACACCTGAACATGCAGCTGTACACCTGAGCAGACTGGATTTCCCCGGCTCGGATGACAGATGGAGCCGGGGTTTACTTCTTCACTTCAAGCAAAACAAAAATCTAAGTGCAGAAACTAAAAAAAATCTGACAATGGATGTTGAACTAAACCATCTTTATGCGATAAACCCCCCGCTGCCACTCTCTCCATGCAGCTCAGAACAGAGTCTGAAAACCCTCAGTAAATCCTGTTTGACTGAAACCTTTCACATCTTGCAGGGCAAACACTCCTGAGCAGGAAGGAGGACACACAGAGCCCGAGGCAGCAGCAACAGCCCATCATGGTTGAGTGGGGAGAAAAAACATCATGTGCATCTCAGTAAAAGAGCAGGACCGGACTCTTTTCACAGCCCTTTAGCTTTGCAACCACGGAGCACTCATGTTGAAAAATAAATTCCCTGCAAGGTCTCATGTGGGGGCCACAGAAGTGTTCCATCTCAGGCTTTACTAGTGGATCAGCTTTGTGTTGGCTGACGTCCTCCTCCGTCTGCGGCGACAGGAGCTGGAGGTTGCAGGGTTTCTTTTAAAACCACCTCAGCCATCAAATCACACCTTGTTCTTCCCTCTTTCGCTTCCTGCTAATGGACGCTGACTTTCTAATCTCACGAGCCGCTCGCGAGCTGTCAGAGTTCAGAGCGGTTAAAGTTCGTCAGTTCAGTCTTTAGCGGAGAGACGGTGAAGCAACGTATGAAAACGCTCCCTAGCTGCATGAATGATGGATGAGACGGCTTTCATTGACATGTCTGCCTATGATGAAGGGAGCTCTTCCTCTTCTGTGGAGCAGACATGGAGAGTGGAAGTGGCACAGAGTTTATCCGCCTCAGGGCAGCCTGGGCACTTTTATGCCAGAATTATGTTTATGTGACCCAGTGAAGCAGAATGTACGAAGCATCACGGCTCCATTGAACAACACGGTTATCGTGGATATTACCACAAACTCTGAGAACATGATGATAATTCCATCATTTAGAACAAAGAACAAAAAGAGAAAGAAAGAAACCAGAGTAGCATCATCGATAACATCAATAATCAAATCCTGACGTTTTTTCCAAGATTTAGAAAAAAGATAACCAACTTATAAGAATTCAAATTAAACAACCATTCCCATCTGTCATCATCAGTGCGCCAGAACAATTTCTGCTTTCATTTCATTTCAAATAATAAAGATTTTCATAATAAGACACATTACAGAGGAAACTGTGATTCATGCTCAGCCTCTCTTTCTGTAATTGACCCAATTCACACATCCTGTCGTCCTCAGGGATGTTTTTAAATCGACCAACATCGAAGGTCTGAAGAAAGATCCTGTTCTCAGCTGAGCAACTAAACACCCTCGACTATCTAAAGGCCTCGGTTTGCTGTTACATAAGATTCAGTGCTATAAATGTCCTTGATTTGAATATATGTTCGTCATTTTAGTTTCAACATGATATCTTTTAACACATTTTTCTTCAAATGTAGCCAGCAACTTCATTGTAATCGTGTTCAAGCTGCATGATAAATTATTTCTATATAGTAATTCGGCCTCCTCAGAAACAGCTTGAAGCTCTGTAGGCAACATGGAGCTCTGTGCAATTTTACATTCTTTAAACATCCCTGAAGCATCTAGTTCAATACAGGAGAGAGAAAACACTCAGGCAGATCTTTTATGAGACAGTCAGGGTGTTTTCTTTCAAACTCAGCCTCAGTCTTTCTGTGAGGAGACGGCTGACTTGTCACACATCGCTCTGGGTGATGAAACCTGTCTCAACCTCGACCTCACCCTGTGTCGACTGTTCTGAAAGTGTGAATGATCAGGGTCCTGGATAGTTCACACACCATCGGGGTCAAAGGTCACATCTCTACTACGGTTTTAACCTCGAAGTGCAGGCATCTATCTGTCTGTCTGTCTGTCTGTCTGTCTGTCTGTCTGTCTGTCTGTGTCTGTCTGTCTGTCTGTCTGTCTGTCTGTCTGTCTGTCTGTCTGTCTTTCTATCTGTCTTTCTATCTGTCTGTTTATCTATCTATCCTTTTATCTATCTATCTATCTATCCTTGGATCTATATATCTATCCTTCTATCTATCCTTCTATCTATCTATCTATCCTTTTATCTATCTATCTATCCTTTTATCTATCTATCTATCCTTCTATCTATCTATCTATCCTTTTATCTATCTATCTATCCTTCTATATATCTATCTATCCTTCTATCTATCTATCTATCCTTTTATCTATCTATCTATCCTTCTATCTATCCTTCTATCTATCTATCTATCCTTTTATCTATCTATATATCCTTCTATCTATCTATCTATCCTTCTATCTATCTATCTATCCTTTTATCTATCTATGTATCCTTCTATCTATCCTTCTATCTATCTATCTATCCTTGTATCTATCTATCTATCCTTCTATATATCTATCTATCCTTATATCTATATATCTATCCTTCTATCTATCCTTCTATCTGTCTATCTATCCTTTTATCTATCTATCTATCCTTCTATCTATCCTTCTATCTATCTATCTATCCTTTTATCTATCTATCTATCCTTCTATCTATCCTTCTATCTATCTATCCTTCTATCATTCTATCTATCTATCTATCTATCTATCTATCTATCTATCTATCTATCTATCTATCTATCTATCTATCTATCTATCTATCTATCTATCTATCTATCTGTCTGTCTATCTATCTATCTATCTATCTATCTATCTATCTATCTATCTATCTATCTATCTGTCTATCTGTCTATCTATCTATCTATCTGTCTATCTATCTATCTATCTATCTATCTATCTATCTATCTATCTATCTATCTATCTATCTATCTATCTATCTATCTATCTATCTATCTATCTATCTAAACTCAAGAATCCAGTTGTATCTCCAGAATAAACCAATGACCAACTTAAGAATCGGTTTGAGAATCTCAATCTTTTTCCTGCAGGTTCCTGAGCTTCGACTGAACTCATCATTGAATTCTACATTTCTCCGGCCTGTCTATAAAGCTGTAAACGGCCTGGTTATTATTAGCCGGAGTCTGACACGTCCTTTTGACACTGTCCTTTCAAGGATTAAGTCAAAAGCTGGCGAAGCTGCTTTTACCCTCGCAGTTGCTGGAATTGACAGATGAAAACAAGACTTTTCTTTAAGCCTTTGGGTTTTATTCTGATTATATCAGTACTTTTGTGGGTATTTGACTGTCAGGGTTACTTATCTTATCTCTATGAACTATATTTTTGTATTCCATTCAAACTACTCTTGTGCTTTTTCATATGAAACTATATCTGCTGTGTATCACTGTTCATCTCTTCTCTTCTCTTCTCTTCTCTTCTCTTCTCTTCTCTTCTCTTCTCATCTCTTCTCATCTCATCTCATCTCTTCTCATCTCATCTCATCTCATCTCATCTCATCTCATTTGATTTCAACTCTTCTCTTCTCTTCTCTTCTCTTCTCTTCTCTTCTCTTCTCTTCTCTTCTCTTCTCATCTCATCTCATCTAATTTAATCTCTTCTCATTTTATCTAATCTCTCATCCCTCGTCTCATCTAATCTAATCTCCTTTTATCTCATCTCATCTCATCTCATGAAGTTATAAAAAACAGGCTGCTGCTTTAACAGGTTTGTAGTAATCTATCTACAGAGTGAGTTGGTTGATATTTTCACTTCTGTCCGTCCCTCAGCGTCGTTGACTTCATGTCTCTCAGGTTGTGTTTGTTCTCTGAAAGGTCGTCAGCACGTTGTCGACAGCAGGACACCGTCTCTATCTTTAATTAATTTAGGAGAAAACATGGAGGGCAGAAAATGTGTGATAATTAATTTGGTGGATTTGTCAAGTGAATGGTCTGAGTGAGGCTGCGTCACATCCGCCTATAATGAAGAACTCTAGAAACGCAGTCAATGAAAAACCAAGTGACTCAAGGGCAGACGTTTGGAAACATGGTTTATTGTCAATGAATAAATTATGTGCAGGAGCACAATCGTACTGAAGAGCTTTGGAGGCTCGTGTTTTTTCCTCTTCAACCTGTAACCTTTCTTTTCTCTAAAATGTCAAATCTGCCGGGGCGTCTGAGCCACGGGCGGCCGCCGCTTTACTGGTAAACACACAGACGACTAAAAGCTGGTTTCTTTACACGACCACTGAAAGGTTAGACGGCAAACGCAGGTCATGTGACATGACGGTGGCGGTGGCAGCGTTGGAGGCGGTGATGCGTCCGACCATCTGCTCAGACACGGCTGTTTCTGATCTGAGAAATATTATCACTGTTTTTTTATGTATCTACCCAAAATGCAGTTCATCATTTCCACTGTTTAAAATGTCAATAAGCTGCTTTAGTTATTTAAGGATACAAAATTATCAAACGTTCTAATAATGACTCAGAGAGGTTTTTATTACTTTAATTGTACTTTTATACTTGTTAGGAAAGCTTTACCTTTATTTAACCTTTAATTTAATCCATTTGACATGTGATAGATTGTTTATAACACATCCTAAGGTTGTTATAATTACATGTAAGTGTTTATTAATTTGCATGCAACATTTAATTTTGATCATTTATGAGCAATATAAACTTTACATCACATTACTTCATAAATAACACAACCAGTACATTTGTGGATGTAATTGTTTCAACTGTTTCTGTACACAAATATGGAATCTGAATACAAAGATATTAAATGACAATGTAATGAAAGGCAGATATTTATAAAGTAATAAATACAAAATAAGTATTTAATTGGAAAAGCACACAAGAATGCCATTACATCTGTTAACAACTACATTACAGTCAGTTATAAATAATTTATAGTTGTGAGGTACTTTAGCCCTTTAGCAGCTGCATCATTAAAGTGATGTAATGCATCAATAATTAAAATCTAATTATATGATATCTGTCACTCTGGAATGGCCCATTCTGCATTATGAGTACTTCTACTTTTGGTAGTTAAAGTATATTTTTATGTTAATGCTTTTGTAGTTTTATTTGTGAAAAATTTCACGAAGGATTTTAGGTTGCTTTAAGTAAACTAAAGTAAAAATGTGAAGATGTAATAACACCATGCACCTAAAGTTTTATTCAGACTGCAGGAGAATGGAGTGAGAAACATTGACCTGATTTTGCACCGTGACTTCCTGAGTGTTGCTGCTTTCCACTGAAATATGATGATTGACTTGACCTGAAATGTGCAGCTGGATTAGTCGTGAATTTAATACAGTGAAACGATCTCTGTGTACACGTCGTCTGTCATATCACAGCCTCCTGAATTAAATGGAGAGATTTGATGTTCGTGTTTCATCCCTGATTAAGCTAGTGTTTTTAAAGCTTTTGAAAAAACTAGAAGAGCAGAGCAGTCCTTATTTGAGAATGGTTTAATATCCACGTTATGCATAACACATACACAATCACAACAAACCCTCTGATGCTCGAGTGTCCTGGATATTTACATTTGATTCATCTCTGTACAAACCTCTAATAAAGGTGATCTACGACAGTGCAAATATTCAAAGTAGATTCTCTACAGTAGAAACATCTGTAACATCAAAACACGAGAGTGTACAAGTTCATTTTTACATCTAATCAATCTCACGACAGCAAACTGGCCACTACAGCCTTTCAACGAGGGTCTGCACTGTGGGTCAACAAACTAGAAACCGGCTGAGAAGTTGAAGTCTTCTAACAAAAGACACTTTCACGTCTGATTCTCTACAGCATCTTCTCCTCTCTCTCCCACGGGACCGGGTCCTGCTCCTCCTCGACGTGCGTATTCCTGCGCCCCGTCCAAAAGTGCTCCACGTCCGGGAAGGTCTTGTCCTGCTCGCCGGGGACCGCGTTGGCGACGGCGTTGGCTCCCACCTCCGCTCCGTTCCCCTCCGTTTTGGGACACTTGTTGATCCTGGGGATGTTCCTGGAGCTTCTGCAGGTGGCGACGAACCAGATGGTGATCAATCCTTGGCGCACATCGTCGTACATGGTCATTAAGATCACCGGGGAGACGGAGCTGCATGCGTAAAGGAGCACTTGCGCAAAGATGATCAAACCCACAGGAGGTTTGTTGTAGCCGAGCCTCATCCAGGTGAATGTCCCCCACTCCGGCAGCAGCATGAGCCCGAGTGCGCCGCTTAGACACAGCAAAACCAGGGTGACCTTGCTCTGCTGCTGCGGGCTGGGTGCGTGGTTCACCGCAGCGTGCAGAGTTTTGGTGTAGTAGGCAAGCGTAAAGATGACCGGCACCAAGAAGGTCGCCGTTGGGTAAATCTTATAGAACAAACTCATGAAGTCAGACGCGCACGCTGGCGTTTCGGAGACGCAGATGGTGTCGCGGCCATACGGCTGCAAAGACGCAAAGAGCATCTGCGGAATCGGAAGCATCATGGCCACAATCCAGATAAACGCCAGGGCTCCGTGGATCCAGGTCGGGCTGTGCAGGGGCCCCGTGGCGGCGCAGGGGACCAGCGTGTGCTTGGCTCTGGTGGAGACCGCGAGGATTAAAGTTTTGGCGACCACGCACGAGTGCTGGAACCAGTCGGCGGTGCTGCACACGAAGCTCCCCAGGGTCCAGGTCTGCTTGTAGTAGGTGACGGCGCGCACCGGGGCGCACAGCAGCAGGATCACCAGGTCCGTGGAGGCCAGGGAGGCGAGGAGCGCCTTCACCTCGGAGCCTCTTCCGTTCCTGAAGTCTCGGATGAAAATCAGCAACACGAGCAGATTCCCAACAGCCCCGGACACACAGATCCCGATCAGGATCACCGGCATGGCTGTTCTGGTGTCCTCCCCCTGGAGAAGTTGCACTCCTCCAACGAAATCAAAAGAGGAGACGTTCGCTGGTCGATTAGAATCCATGTCTGAAAAGTTCCAACTCCTCGAAGTGAAAAAATGTTGTGATAAAATCAAATGAAAAAGTCTGTTGTTTGTCTTTGTTCCACTTTTTGTTTTTTGTTTTTTTCTTCTGTCAAGGAAAAACGACAGAGGAGCTGTCCAGCGCGTCTCGGTGCTGAAACGCAGCTAATGGGGTCGCGATCGTATCAGCAAGTGTGTGCGCAGACCGGCAGGTAGGCTATTTCAAGTGCTGCCATTTAGCATCGTCAACCACTCACGTCATGTTGTCAGTGTGCATGGCTCCAGGCTGCAGCCAGCCCAAATGTGAGCGCAGCGTGATGTGATTTACATTCAGCAGCTCAGAGGGAATCGGGGGCTGCAGCTGTGTCGTGTCAGAGGGGACAGGAGGTTTCTGACGCTTCTTTTCTTTTAGTCCTCTCTTTAGATCGAGAAAACTACTGACTTCAATATGGAAAAACCCGCAACAGATGGCGCGTGGTGCCGCCATATGCAATGTTTAAATAATAATCACACCAGGCTGCAAGAACTGGAGTGTGGCTGGAAGGCATGCAACTGCTCAATGGGGACAGAAACCATTTACTAACTGATTATTAATGAGCCTTAATTTCATCCTTAATCTATTTCTACTTGCAAAAATGATGTAAAAAATAATAAGTATGGTTGTAATTGATGCCAACAATTCCCCCAGATTTGCAAACTGACAGAAATGTTTAAAAACATCTTGAACATTTTGTCAAAGCCAAGTTTTAATCTCCTTAATTGTTGTGTATCTTTTACACAACAAGTGGATCCACAGAGGGTCCAACTTAGTATCTAAGGTACAACATTGCACTTTTATAGTGTATTCAAGTTTTAAAAGTGTTTTGAAGTACATTCAAAGTGAGTAAGTTTCTTAATTCACTGCATGCAGGTTTTTTTGTTGCTTCTACAGCTTGACTTGTTCGACCAGAAGCACATCATAGCTACTCAAGTAGGTTTATATAACTAGAGTCTGTTTATTGACTTTTTCTTGCCCCTTCTTTGTGCATCTGCAACAATTATGTTTCACTATTTATCATTATTCTACTTGAGACTTTATTTGAAAGTAAAAAAAACAGTGAGCATTTATTAATGCGATAATGAGATAAGATGTAGTTTACAGCTGATTTATTAGCAAACAGTAAGTAGAGATGTAAGGAGATCTGATCGGGCCTGATCCTGATCCTCTTGATGTAATCAGGATCATGCATGATAGTATTGGTAAATGATTGATTCACCGTCAATTAAACCATTAGTTACAATTTATAAACTTTATAAAAATAGCCCTCTTTAGAAAGAAACACCCAAAGTAAATGTTTTGTAGCATGGACCCTTGAATTGGTGTATCACATGTTTATTTAACAAGTTCTGTATTTGGGAAATAAGATATTGGGCCACAAATAAACTTGAATTAACCGTATTGTGTCTTGTTTTACTGGGCGTATTCACAAAGCAGTTAATTTATTCAAATGTGAACAAACAAAACAAGACTTCATTTCACGCCACTTATCAGGCCGAAGCCGTGACCCTGATGCCGGAGTGCCGACTGCACCGCAGAGCCAAGAGTGTTTACTTGACTTGAAGAGCATCCGGATGGTGAAGGGGAGGGAGGGGGTGGAGGTGGCGGTGGTGGCAATGCAAATGTTGTCACCTCCTCCAAGAGGGTTGGTTGCTAGGAGACCGGTACCACCATCGCAGTATGGGGTTAGGGAGATGTGAGGCGTCGTGAAGTAGCGAGAGATACGGACGGATAGAGTGGGTTTAAAGTGACTCTGGAGCTCCAGATCTAATGAATGAAGAGATACGACAGTGTGATTTCAGAGGTAGAAAAAGACTCCGGTGGTATTTAGAGGGATGAAAGCACAAGCAGGGGTGCTGCCCTCGCAGCGTGCAGCAATCAGGGATAATTGATGTGTTGTGGACTGTGCACGGCTAAGAATACAAGCAGTTCCCTCTGATTTCCCTACAGGAAAACGATCAGTGCAAACATGAACACAACACTAAAAATCCGCAGTTCTTTTCACAGAGATGTACTTTTGACTTATAGGGTTCTAACCTGACGAGACCTGCATGTTGCATCATAATATATCAAAAACAAAAAAGTACAAACTGTAAACTATAATGCACTGTGAGGTAAACTGTATCTGAGGCTGATCAGAAAGTCAATTAGACCAAGTGTTGGTCAATTAGAAACTCCGGCCTGATGATGGTGCTATTCAAAGGTTTGATCAAAGTCTGAAGGGTTGATCCTCTGGGGACCACAAACGTCTGGTTAACATTTTATAATAATCCAAACAATATTGTTGAAGGTAAATTGATCAATACACGAGCTCTGCTAAAATAATGCTTCATCGCACAATGTTGTCGTTCTTGTTGTTGTTGTTGTTGTTGTAAGTTTGGTTCCAGTCACTTTACAGAAGTTTACCTGTAGTGAGGCTATAAATGTGTCAGACTCTAATTAACATGATTTATTGTGTCGAACACAGAACTTAAATCTAAAAAGATGAGGACAACACTTCCTTGGAATCAACAACAAAATCATTTTTGAGCTGCTAACATGGCTGTGAACTCTTTGAATGAATGAAATGAATAACTGTGCTTTGAGAAACTCTGTATTCATGTGAGGGGGAGTGAACATGACTTGAAGAAGGCCTCGTCCTCCTGAGGTGTTTTCATTCTGTCAATCACGAGCTCTATTTACCTCTAAAAGCTGCTTTAATGTTATTTTCTACCACGAGTCGTCTTGAACCCGAACCGTTTCTCAGCCGGGGTTTTCTGAGGATGAAGGGGTCTGAAATCCTGGGGCTCTTTCAACCCAGACCAGCTGAGACACAAGTGCAAATGTCCGTATGATTTTCTTTTTTCCTCTCTGCCTCCACCAGCCACTCCGGTCTACACTGCATCAGTATTGTGTGAGAGTTAGATCCCTCATAGTCCCCCCCCCCCCCCCCGAAGGCTTCTGCCGAGCCAGCGACGCACAGAGTAGCAGTAAAGAAAGATGGAGAGAAGGGACGGGGGAGGTTCAGTACACAAACAAAAACCCAAAGACTAAATGAGCTCCAGTAATGTCCCCTTTGGAGACGTCCCGGAGTAGAAACAAAGCAGAAGTAGTTTTCTAACCACGGGGACGTCTGGCCTTAGAAGCCAAGCTTGCCAGGACAAATGTCCGTCTCGAATCCCTTGATGCGGAAAAGCTTTTACAGAATCAAAGAAAAGCAAACGCTGCTTTTTGTAATAAGCGTCGTTCACAGAGATCAAAGTTGACAAAGGGACGAGGTTTCCCCAGGTAACCGCCGACATAGATCACCAGCTTCTCCATATTGATGTTATTTCTCACAAGTGGAGAAGCGATTAGCAATTTGCTGTTGATGTGGCGACCCGGCCTTCACATGGAAAGTGACTCCTTTCAAGTCCCCCCCCCCCCCCCCCCCCCCTGCCCGCCCGCCCGCCAAATGGAGAGTGACTTCCGCCCGCGTCGAGCCGCTCCTATAGTTGACGAGATTGACAGTTGCCACGACAACCTGTGGATGGAGACCACTTGACTTGCAAAGCTGCTCGTGACGGTCCCGTCGCGCTCGAGATGAATTTCACCTCCTCGACGGTTTTAATTTCCCTGCGTGTGCGAATGAATGTGTTGTTGGTTCGTGATGAGCTGCAGGGAAACATTATTATCTTCATCATTGTTTGTGTTCATTTGATTCAGGCATCACGCAAAGGGATAAATGAGTCCCTTCAGCAAAAGGGCAGACTCCCGCCTGCAGAATAGCAAATAATTAATGTCAGGCCTTTTTTTTTTCCTTATACAGTGTGTGTGTGTGTGTGTGTGTGTGTGTGTGTGTGTGTGTGTGTGTGTGTGTGTGTGTGTGTGTGAGGGGGAGCTGGTAAATATGAAGGCTTTTATTTTTTCCCTCTTTAATCACAAAAACAAAGAAATAAACAAAGACAAGTGACTGGGAATGTGATATCAACGCTTATAGATTATAGGTTATTGGTTTTAATGAATTTCATTCCAGCTATTTAATGATTACTGGTGTAACGCTGCTTTTTTATGCAGATGAAGCTCTGTGGTGCAGCCCGCTGTGCCTTCCTGCCGCCTGCTGTCATCACTGATCCAGGCTCGGACAGTGACGGCTTATTACACGTCACATTTAATAAAAGCGTTTTTAGCTGCAAACACAAGGAATCCAGCTATTTTTCCCAAAATATCCGAGGTAATGTGAATAATTTCACAAACACAGACGACAGATGATGCTACTTTCATATTTTATTCTTGTTGTGTTTTGCTTCACTTGAGATTTATTTCATTTCTTTAGTTGCTCTTCTGAATAATATTTTACACATAAAGATTATTACATCAGTCGTATATTATGTGATGGGTTTAAATCACCTCAGATATTTGGAACAGGTCAATTAATTGAATGAGTTAAACTCACCTTCACAATTAAACAATAAGAACTTGTGTAAATGAAAAAAGTCTTTGGATCATCTCATCTTGGGCCAGTGTGTTGTGTGAAAATATAAAATAAATCTATATCACAGGTGTAAGTCGAACTGGACGTTAAAATATTGTTGTAATAGCCAAATATAATAATAAATAACAACACAGACAAAACAGGGACTATTTCGTATTTTTACATTACGGTACAGAAGTAAAGTCATTAGAGCGACATTAATAAATAATAATACAACACTGAGAAAGGAACATTTCTGCTCATGGAGAGTTCAAATATTACATAAAAATAATGTTTGATTTCCATAATAAAAGGTAAAGAATCACAGCAGAGACTTTTAAGATGCTGGTAAATGAGTTGATTTTGTAATGGAGGATTTTGCGGTGACAGGTCGTGACAGTCGGGACACTGAGAGGTTCACTGGGCTTCAGACCTGATCTATAGAGCTACTGATAGAAGAGCGCCACCATGTGACGGAAACCCTTCACCACAGCATCCCATATTATATATTTCATCATTTCAAATTTTGCCATGACGTGAAAAAAAACACGCTACACAGCAGCATGTAAAAGGTCGATGTTTGGATTCACTTACAGGCGTCTGATTTTCTTTTTTTACTGTCAAAACATCTTATTTTTAATCCCATAATATGACAATCTGAGCAATATTACACAACAATGCAAAAACTAAATTATGAACCGACATATAACCCACAATATGATGTGTTATCTGCTGGTAATTAAGCTTTTTCTTTGTATGATTAGATCGTATTCATTATTATTCAGCTAATTAAAACTTAGGTTAATCTAGTGTTTGAGTTTCAAAGTTTCTTTCCTTGCTTTAGAAACAACACTTAACAAAATCCACAGCATCTCACCTCTTGTAAAACAGGGATGTTGTGGCAGTACCAACATCTCACCAGTAGAGGGCGACACATGACGTTTTGTGTGACTGAGGCCAAAAGCATTTCCGCCTCTCAGCCACTAGATGGAGACGTTCACTCACAAGTCGATTCGAAAACAGTCGCTTGACACAAAGTGAAATCAGCAGGAATTTGAATTGAATTGAAACCGAGGATTGACCGGAACCAGTTTACTGCACTGAAGTGGATTCAATAGGAAAAAAGTAGTTTACAAAAGTTTTATGAAGAGATTGTGTTTTGACTACAGCAAACCACAAAGAACAAGGTCGATAATAAACAGGAGGAGGACGGTGTCTCTGTTTAACAACACAGATCTAATACTGAGATTTAATCTGACGCACAGTTAAGTATTGAGTTTATCTCCCGTACTTACTCGCAGTATTCGTATCTTTATCTTTGCCACTTACGGCTGCTGGTAGTTTGTTGGCGTGGCTGTTGCTGAGGAGGCAAAGGCCGGGGTCGTCCAGTAACCAGAAGGTCAGTGGTTCAATTCCGTCAGTGTGTCGAAGTGTCGTTGGGCAAGATGCTAAACATTGCTCCTGACATCTGACAGTGTGTGGATAGAAAAAAGTCCAAATATATTGTAGCGTTGCATTTGTGTAAATAGGTGAATGTAGCTTGTACTGTGAAATGCTTTGAGTGGTCGATAAGACTAGAAAGGTCCCATGTATCATTTATGTTTTTAAGTTGAATGTGAAGTTATATGTTGCATATTTTTACACTTTGTTCAGCCGTTTACTTTATCGTGTGATATGCAATAATCTTGAATTACCCACAGTCACATTCTCCACGTCTCAAGAAGTTGATTTCCTTCCTAACGTCCGTCTGATAAAATCCTAAAAAGCTCCACCATGTGTCGGTGTGACTCCGTCTGGTTCTGTCATTTCTGAAAATAAATACTGAAGCTTCAGAGTCTAAGGATTTAGTGTCATAAACATTCATCTCAACTGGCAGCTTGTTGCACATTCAACCAATCAGAGGCCAGAGCTATTTGCCGTCATTACTAGTCCTAATTAAGCCTCTGCAATTAAACTGTAGAGCCGCTCGAGCGTAGAAACACATGTAAGAGTTTCATGGGTCCAACTGCACGAAGAAAAATAATCAGTATTTATGTAGAAATGACTTTTTGTTTGTGGTAGAAAGGAGGAAAAAACGATGATCATCTAAATCTTTCTTATTGTCAATAAATCAAAAAACGTCTTTCCTATGTACGTTTCTACGAACATGAGCCCCCCCCCCCCCCCCCCCCCCCCGTGACCCTAAACACTCACGACAGCACCAGATGTGTATTAACCCACAGCTGTAAATATTCCACGACAATATCTGTTTAAAATACTAGTGTATATGTGTGTATGTACCTGATTTTAAAGTATTCTGTGTATCACTTGAATCACTTTAGCGAGTGTGACAGAACTAAATTACATTTAACGTCGGCACAAAGATCTGGAGACACTGACACATTAAATCTGATCCACACGTCGGCTGAAAAATAATTAAATATAATTAGTACAAATGTGTCTTTCATGGTATTTTAAGAAACCGTGTGAAAGAGAAGAAAAGCAGCGGCCGTCTCTGTGTCTGTTTGTGGACACACACACACACACACACACACACACACACACACACACACACACACACACACACGCACACACACACACACACACACACACACACACACACACACACACACACACACGCGGTCAAACTGATTAAAGTTTCAGTTTTAATGCACACAATAAGAAACCAAATGTGTTTTGTTTATGTGCCTGTGCTGAGGGGGGGGGGGGGGGGGGGGGGAAAGGCTGTTTTCTATTTAATCTAGATGACTTGTATGTTCTCGCCTTTATGCACACAAGGCCCCGCTAATCTTGTTCTCCATCGGCCCCTGTGCATAATGAAAAGGGGCTTATCGCGATGCTGGCCTCGGGGTGACGTCGACTTTCTCCATTTCCGCCGAGAATAAGGTGAACGCCACTTAAACCACGTGACCGGCGGAAATCTCCCAGGACCCATAGGTGCCATCGCCGGCTGGAATGGGAACAATAACTCGGAGAGAATAAAATGAAGAGTTCAATTGGGAAGCGATTAAAATGAATAGAAGCTTTGACTAGATAAGAGACATACCATTTCCTCATCTATTTAACATTCATTGAATTGAATAATCCGGTCTTATTATCGTAAATAGTCTGCATATTTACCCTGAATATGCTAATTTATGTTTGCTGCGAGCGCTCTGCGACTTAATAATTTTTTCATCAATATATGCATATCTCTGTCTTTCTCCTATAGCTGTTTTCTAAAGAGGAGTGGAGAGAGAGAGGGGGGGGGGGGGGGGGGGATGAAGATGAACACAGTTATATAGTGCTCGATGTTTCTGTAACTTTTCTATTCATTTCCTCCCCCCCCCCCCCCCCCCCCCCCCCTGCACTTTGCCCAGGGCCAAGCCAGTTACATTTCAATCAAAAGATTCATTGTAAAGTCATTATCCCAAACTAGGCCCAGATAATTGGCTGTCATTTTGCATAGTTTTGGCGCTCGGGCTTTAGGGCAAATGACTGTGTTCTTATCTTTCACTTTTAAGGAAAAATAATGGACAATTTATCACCAATCTTCCGCGGGGAAATAATAACAAGTTAAATGTCACCCTCTGTGTCGCGCCTTTCAAATAAAGCGGTGTCGCTCTGGGCCTGGACTGATCACTCGCTGACCTATCCTCTTCAAAGTGAAGGCACGGGAGGAAGTTTAACGGCGGCAGGAGGACGAACTGCTGAGCATTAAGTCCTCTGCGACACGTAAATACACACGTAATGTGTTTATAAAAACGTTTTCTCCTGTTTTCTAGCTTCGTTTCCTTCTGCGGGGTTTTAACGCTGCATAGTTTCTATTTAAAGCTGCAATAAGTGATTTATTTTTTGGTCATTTTTACAGAAAACGAACACTGACACAATTACATTTTTGTGTGTTTTGTGTTTCAATTATCAATTTCTTTATACCTAAAAATAGAAAAACTGAAACTTCTCTACTGGCAATGTGTGGGGAGGTGAATCGCCTTTTACCTGCATTTGAGAACAACTTGTGTTTACTCGCTAATTTTGGTGTAAAAGCTTTATTTGACGTCTTCCACGATTATTTTCATATTGAGATGTTTGTAATTTTCCAGTTTGGCGTCCTTCAAGTGTTGGAAACGTTATCAACACGCTTACTCTCGATTCTCCCATAGACTCATTCGGACATTTTACCCAGGGCCCGTCTGGAAAAGTTCCTGAAAATGCCGAAGAATGTAGATCAGTTAAAAAGACCTCGAAGTCTTTAAAGAACAGAGTTTATCTCCGATATTCAGCGGGAAACCTTTAAAATATGAAGAATTCTAAACAACAGTTCGGTGGATTTGTTACAGCTGCAGCTCTTCTGGATCCGGAAGCAGAGGATCATGGGTAATAGCCACCAGTTTGGTGAGTGGGGACGACTCTGGAGCAGCTTTCACAACAAAGCATTCGAGTTTCTGAGGGACAAAGTGGAATCCACGCTGCGCGTTTCTCACCGTGAAAGAGCAACACAACTAAATGACGTAACTATGAGCCGCAGCTGTCGCCTCCTATTGTTGTGTTTTGCATTGAAGACCTCCATCTTTTCCTCTTCTCCCTCTGACTCAGGCAGCAGTGACCCTGTCCGCTGCCGGGGGCCTCATCAGCAAACAATCTGAGAGTAAACGGCAGAGTGAGCGGTCGACATCAGCAGAGGACGACACTCATTCCCATTCGTTTATGGGATTAGGCGGCTGTGGCAGGACGAGGCCGGATGATTCGTTTGGCATTCAGAGGCAACTGTGGCCCCCGAAGAGGCTGTTTGAACGAGGGATCAATTATCAATCAGTGGACAGGCGGTGGGGAGAGGAGAGTGTGTGTGTGTGTGTGTGTGTGTGTGTGTGTGTGTGTGTGTGTGTGGTGTGTGTGTGGGGGGGATGGGATTAACAAAGCCATACGAGTGGTGTTGACAAACAAACCTCAGAGATCCTGTCAATGAATGCACACGGACAAACGCCTTTGGCTTTGACACTGGCCACTGCAGGAGATTCAGATCCGGGTCCATCTCGTGGGCAGATTAGAGGCGTCTGTGTCTGCTCAGCGGTCTCAGGCCTCACGTCCTCCCTGTGACTGCAGCACGGCTCGGACGCCATCGCCCCCCCCCCCCCCATGGGCCCGCGGCTTCATCTCACTCTGTCAACAGGACAAATCACACTTTCAGAAACGCATCTGCACCTAAAACCGCCCTGTGCATTTATATGTTGTCTAATGATGTCATAATTACACTGGTGTGAGTAAAACAACGACAGTGTGTGTGTGTGTGTGTGTGTGTGTGTGTGTGTGTGTGTGTGTGTGTGTGTGTATGTGTGTGTGTGTGCGTGTGTGTGGTCATGACATCAGCTCCAGGTGCGGCTCAGTGAGGTTGAGGTTCTAACTGATCTGGAATCAATTAAAAACAATCAGTTAATGAGTTTTACATGAACTACTCTCGCGATTAAAACATTGAAACCTTATTTTGAGCTGCTATAAAATAATAATAATAATATAATAATGTGCTTTGAATCAGCGTTCATGTTCTCGGACTTCGTCCTGGAGATGTTTAATTGTTGTGCAAAAGAAAAATAGGTAATTCAGATATTTCCAAATCCTCATTTATCAGATTGGATATTAAATAAATCAGTCAGAATGAGAGGTTTCACCAATTCTTTTGATTATTGATTATTAATATTATTTATTCAATGAAGCCAACTGAGACATAAGTGGCATAAAAAAAGTTTAAGGTTATGAAGTCATGAACTCTGCAGAACATGTGTTTTATATCGTTCAGAATATTAACTGAGGTTTTGAAATATTTATTTTCACTTCTCCTCTCAGAAGCACATGTCTGGTAAAACTGGGATTATTATGATTATTTAATCCCCAGTGTGGTTCAGGATTACATTGTAGACTGTATATAAAGATGTTTATATAGTGTATAAATATATATATATATATATATATATATATATATATATATATATAGTCTAAGGGTTTATTCTTGGGGTACATTTGTTGTATTGATCCATGTTTGTGTCTCCTAAGATGATTCTAATGTTCGGTTTTAGTTATTATTATTATTATTATTATTATTATTATTATTATTATTATTATTAGTAGGAGTAGTAGTAGTATATACATATGTCTAAATATCTGTTTTGTTTCTGTGTTTTTCTACACGTTTGATATTTCAGGCAGAAAACAGTGATGGAACAACCTGTTGAATAAATAAAAAATATATTGAAATATAAAAAGTCATAAAACACATGACAGAGAACAGTATTAAGATAAATCAGTTTTCAAATGGAGAAAAGTTTTTATGTTTTCATGTATTTATATCTTTTAAATATTGTTTTTTTCGTCTCATATTTAACCGTAAGAATATTTTTATAAATCATCTGATGTCAACGACGTAGAATTGAACAAATGCAAGAAAATCAATCTGTTACTTTAGCTGCTTTAAAGGTTAAAGTCGAGATCATGAAAGATTAGTTTTTATTCATTGTGTAATGATATTCACGACGCTCACTTGATCAGATAAAGCCGACGGGTCACAGGTTTTACATCTGTTATTCCAAAAACAAACACACAAGCCACTGAGCCTCTTCGCTGTGCACAAGTGCAACAGTCCAGGTTGAACTGGACCAAATGCTCCTGTTTGCTGATGCTAATGAGACAGAATCAACGTCTCACGCTCCCACGATGGATATAAAACAGGGATTTGACATTGTTCCCCCGGCGAGTGCATCAATAGCAGCGGTCAGTGTGTCGGTTTGGAGGGCAGGTTGAAGGTCGCGCTGGGCCTCCGAGAGCAAACACACACCTTCGTAATCCTGACCTTCTTCTTTTCTCCCGCGGCCGCCACGAGTTGACCGTGACGGCTAAGAACCGCCGGGACGCCTCGGGCACGTTTGGGGGCGAGCGCCTCAAAGTCAGGGCTGGAGACAGACGGGGGGGCCTGCAGTGAAGGATCATGGGAAGTAAACCTGAGGATGAGGTTTTTTTTATTTTACATGTGAAGTGACGTGTACGAAAAAACAACACAAACATTTGGTTTATAATGTTTTTTCTGATGAGGCGGTGAAAGAAAATCTTTACACGCGGACTGAAGAACGACGAAGCTTCAAATCGATGCGCTGCAGTTTTTCTCCGTTGTTCAATTCAATAAATGATGTTGTTGTTGTTGACTCCCAGGAAATAAATAAATAAAGGTATTTCCACCCCTGGTAATTAACAGAGGTCTAATGTGATATTCTATCGTAAATATATCGGTCGTTTCCTAAATGGACGACGTGATTGTTCCCCTAAAAGTGGAGCCAAAGCGTCTTGATCGCCCCCTAGTGGTTGGCTGCAGTATAGGTCATAACCCTACCTCCTCCATGTTCACAAATGGAACATGGACCAAACTATAAAGTCAACGTACACACATTTTTATCCTTCAAATGGTTTTAGGTGGATTTTATCACTCTGATGTTTGCTCAAGTGTTCATGTTTCTGATAAGTTGGGTTTTAATTAGTTATTTGAAGATATAGAAATATGGTGAATTTGTTTCAAGATGGCGACGTTCATACCCTGAATGTTTTGGCTTCATTTCTGGCTAACGGGACAAAGTGGAGACGCGCCGTCCATCTTTATTAAGTGTTTTTAAACATAACTTTTGCAACACAGAGAGTAAAACCTCATATCCATTTCCTGCTTATTGATCACGTGTGTTTCAACTTCATTGTTCATCTTGTTCTTCTTTCGAATGCCAAATTAGTTCTGGAGAAAGATCCTCTGAGCTCCAGTGAATCTGATGCACGTCAGTTTAGAAAGGTAGGCTCCACATTGCTCGATCACTAAAAGGACAAATTCATGTGGTTTATGTGTAATTTCTTGGATGTGAAGTGTTTCCTGTTTGTGTCGTTTTAGTCCCACACAGATCATCTGTCTCTGAAACAGCTCTGACAGAACTGTGACATCTTGATTTGCCTCTTCGTGAAAGTGTCTGTAGGTGGCGCTACGTGTTTGCCCTGATGTGCCACGTCTGCCTCTTCTCTGAACCTGCTTTGCTGCTTTTTCAAAAATGAATAACTTTCCATTTAGAATCTGTGGACAATGATTTTTCCTTTATGACACAAACCTGCAGGTGAAGTTTATTTAAAAGAACAAACCTTTCACAGTAAACATTTCACGTGAGGCACATGTTCTCGTTTTAAAGATTTTGCTGCAGACACTGAGCAGATTGTTATTCCTCCTCCTCATATGTGACGTGGTTCCCTGTTCTCCAGACATTTCTCTCAGACACACACTCCGTCCTGAGGAGGTCACGCTGCTCCTCTGCCCTCATGACCTGCAGGGGGTCAACGAGAGCAGCTTTACAAATCCTGACTTTATAAAAAACACTGGGAGAAGGTCCTCATGGGAATTAACCCTACCCGGGCAACCCCAAACAGTAAATTACAGGGGGCTTACATGATTTCTGAGTTCCCCGGGGACATCAAACAGTCGCCCTGCTCGCCCCACTTTAGATCTGCTTCTCTCTTTTGTTCCACTGTATTAGCTCAATCCCTTAAAGACTGCAGGGAGGCTGCTCGGGCTCCGTAACAGCTTCTCTCTCTCTCTCTGTGTAAGAATCACATCACTTCTTCTAGACGCACGTTGATGAGCAGAGACTTAACTGATCAAATACATCCCACATGTTAATACAACCTGAAAACGAAGGGATGATCCAGAACAAATCCAGAACAGATGCTGATCCAAACCTTTGTCGTGAGTGTCCTTGATGCTGTTAAGTGTATCTGTGAACAAATTCAATATATGACATGTTCTCATCCTTCTGCGTTTATTAGTTTTGCTCTGTGACACTAAATAACAAACAGAAATCTAATAAAAGCGATACCACAAATAAAAGCAAATAAAACCACAAAACAATAACAGAGAATCTAAATATTAAGTCATAACAGAATGAATAAAAGAATAAAACACAAAACGTGTCACAGAAATTCACTTTATTTATAATAAATTCAGTCTTTCAGCCTCATATGTGACAGATTTCTTCTTTTAAACCAATTCATTATTTTTATTTTCTTATCTGTTGCAGTTTAGTCGTGTGCAAAAGTCATTTCTAGGAGTAAAGGTTTGAAACTTCATCATCTTCAGCCGCCATTTTTCCAGCCTCTATGTGTTTACATCTCTGGATCCTTTTAGATTCATATGAGATCAAGATAATCTCGTGATGATCATTTAGGGATTTGACTCGAAAGACAGTGAAGAGATGTTTTGGGTTTTTCCTCCCAAAAAATGTAAGAGAATCTTCACTGTGTGTTTCAGTTGTTGTTAAAAGGTTAAAAGGTCAAACCTGGTGTCACCGTGTGGCCACATAAATATGTACAATTTGGTAAGTTTGCTTTTATCCTCTGAGATTTCCGGCTGCGGATGAAATAAAACGACATTCAGCAAAAAATATCATCACAAACTATTTGAAAATGTTTCCACATCTCCCTGGAAGTCCTCAGTGTCTTGACCTGGTGGATTCATCACACTGTGAGAACTGTGATTCTGGTCTGTATTGACTCGGAGACAATGGCTCGTATGTCTGAGTGTGTGTGTGTGTTTGTCTTCTGGGCTCTTCACTGGGAGGAGCCCCCCCCCCCCCCCTGCTGGGAGCAGATTAGCCTCTTCATGGGGGATGTGACGCCCAGAGAGGAAGTATCAGAGGAGGACAAACACAAGGACAAATCATCCGGCCGTCACTTAATATTCACCACAGACGAGCAGACAGCAGGAGAGGAGAGGGCCTCCTTTCTTCTCCTCTTTGTTTCCCTCCGCTCTGATCCGTGCTGGCTGCTGCTGCTGAGGTGAGGGTTGGTCCGAGAGCTGCTGACGTCTGCTTGCAAATCACTGTTTCTGTCACTCACGTGCACGTTCTGTGCAACACGAGCAGATTAAATCGTTTTCGAGGAGTAAAGACTCGTAGAAGACACGATGTGGGACATAAGAAAAAGAAGAGAAACACAAGACTTGCAACCACAGTCCCTGAAATTCCTCACGAAATCTGCCATGTTCTTTAGGACAAAGTCTAGAAAACTATTAAAGATACATATAAACTGTTATAAACTGTATTTGTTACCATACAGCTGCTGTAAAACTACATTTAAATCTGCCAGGTGCAGATTTATATTTGGATCTGCACAGTATCGCACAATAGAAATAAGTCCCCTAAGACACATTACTTATTCTTATGATATTCTAAGTATTTTACGATGTTAAGAGGAGTCTCTGCAGGACAAAAGTGAAAGTCTGCTTCCACCAGCATGAGTCCAAATTCACTGTATTTGCATCTGAGCCTGAAAAGCTGTAAGAGCTCGGGGGTTTAAAGGGATCCTGACAGGTCGATGTTGTCGAGCTGATGCTGTCACAGGCTCGATGCTGGACGGGTCAGTGATTCATGAGGACGAGTGGGATGCCCGAAATGGGACCTGGGTCAATGTTCACCTTTTTTGGCGGACCTCCTCTGGGGGGGGAGAGGCTGTTTTTGTATTAATGTGATGAAGAGGAAAACAAGAAGCTTTCCCTCCACTAGTGAAGCATCGTCTCAAGCAGATGTCGGGAAGAAGAAGAAGTGAAGTGACTGTTGGACTCAGCGAATGTTTCCCAGGAGACAAGAGTCTGAGATCAGCTGCTTGTTTGGAGACAGAGCTGCTGCTGGACCAGATGCTGTGAGGCCATCTCTCCACAGGGCGGCGCCATCATGACTTCTACTGCGTTTTTATAGGCGGATCAATGATTCACACGTCAATTAAAAAGTGTTAAAAGGAGAAAAGATTGGAGGATTTATGTCTTTGATATAATTTTTTTTACAATATTGATTATCCATTATCTATCTATCTATCTATCTATCTATCTATCTATCTATCTATCTATCTATCTATCTATCTATCTATCTATCTATCTATCTATCTATCTATCCTTCTATCTATCCTTCTATCTATCTATCTATCTATCCTGTTATCTATCCTTCTATCTATCTATCTATCCTTTTATCTATCTATCTATCCTTCTATCTATCTATCTATCCTTTTATCTATCTATCTATCCTTCTATCTATCCTTCTATCCTTTTATCTATCTATCTATCTATCCTTCTATCTATCTATCTATCTATCTATCTATCTATCTATCTATCTATCTATCTATCTATCTATCTATCGATGTTTGAATTGACCACCAACAGATGGCGTTAAATACAAAGTTATTTACACTCAACACATTGATTTTTAAAAACACATCTAGATTTAAATCTTCAAAATAAACAAGAAAGCTGCGTCTCCTGATTCTGGGATGAATAAACGAGTGACATCAGATTGAACATGTAAATATTTTCGACGTAGCGGCAGGTAGAGGACGTGTATGAATATTCAGTGTCTCCTGGTGATTGACAGCTGCTGAGGTCACCAGTTTCCCACATGTCCCTCAGCTGCAGTTTAGCAGATAATGAAAATATAAAGCTGACAAAGACACTAAGTCCTGGTTCAGTGTCACAAAGAGAGAGAGAGAGAGCTCATGGTAAACTAACACCGCAAAGACAAACACACACACACACACACATCTGACAGCTGCGAGGGTCTGTCTGTCTGTCTGCTCAGCACCACAGACAGGAGGGACTGTCTGTCTGTCTGTCTGTCTGTCTGTCTGCTCAGCACCACAGACAGGAGGGACTGTCTGTCTGTCTGTCTGTCTGTCTGTCTGTCTGTCTGCTCAACACCACAGACAAGAGGGACTGTCTGTCTGTCTGTCTGTCTGTCTGTCTGTCTGTCTGCTCAACGCCACAGACAGGAGGGACTGTCTGTCTGTCTGTCTGTCTGTCTGCTCAACGCCACAGACAGGAGGGACTGTCTGTCTGTCAGTCTGTCTGTCTGTCTGTCTGTCTGTCTGCTCAACACCACAGACAGGAGGGACTGTCTGTCTGTCTGCTCAAACCACAGACAGGATGGACTGTCTGTCTGTCTGTCTGCTCAACACCACAGACATGAGGGACTGTCAGTCTGTCTGTCTGTCTGTCTGTCTGTCTGTCTGTCTGTCTGCTCAACACCACAGACAGGAGGGACTGTCTGTCTGTCTGTCTGTCTGTCTGTCTGTCTGTCTGCTCAACACCACAGACAGGAGGGACTGTCTGTCTGTCTGCTCAAACCACAGACAGGATGGACTGTCTGTCTGTCTGTCTGCTCAGCACCACAGACATGAGGGACTGTCAGTCTGTCTGTCTGCTCAACACCACAGACAGGAGGGACTGTCTGTGACGGCATCGTCATTAGAGACAATTTAAAACCAATAAAACCTCTCAAATAAAAATGTGCAATCAGACGTCTCACTCTTTTCCGTCCACACCCGACACCTATATGATTTCTTCTTTTTGCGAACTATAAAGTTTAGACACATTCATATGTCATATCCCATGAACATTAAAAGATTCAAACTTATGTTATGTAGAATTAAACAGCAGCTCACAGTAAAAATGTGAGAAACCTGAGTCCACCTGTGAAAAGTCAATGAAGGCTAATTGCATAACAACAAACTTAAAGTAAAATCACTTTATCAATGCAGACTGATTTATTGTTGTACAAATGTAATAATGTAGGTTATAAGCAGCATTTTCCTGTCGTAGCTATGATCGGTGGTTTGGTGGATAATTGGCCGAGTGCACGTGAAGGCAGCCGCAGACTGTGGTGCAGCCGGGGGTCTGATGCTGCTGCTGTGTGGCCCGCCTGGCTCCTGGCACTGAATTAATGTTGTGTGCTGTTTAGTCCGGATAACACTCGTCCACCTTCAGACAAAGAAACACAGATGTGGATCTTATCATTTACATTAACTGCACGAGTCATCCCTGCAGATAAACACAGCCTCATGCTAGTGATGAAAACCACCAGGAAACCTGGAGTAGTGGATACAATAATTAGTGTAATTATATAAAACTATGTATAGAGGATTTTTATGTCTCACAGCGGTTTTACCTGCTGGTTAGCAATAGGTTAAAATCACTCCAGTGTCCCGAGTTGATTAAATAATCCTGATTTTGCTCAAATAATTAATCAGGACGTGAAGAGTTGGTGTCACAGATGTTACAAAAATGACAACTTGTAGCATTTTGAAGCTTGAAGTTTGTGATGTCGTTTAATGTGATCTGTAAAATATATTTTTAATGGGAAGGATGCAGTTCTTTCGTGAACAAAATACACCTGTGTGGACCTGAAAACCCGACATACGGAATTTTATCTCCTTTAGCTCCGTCCAGATAAAGACTCATTATGGAATCTCGTCTCCAGCCGACACCTGATCTCCACACAGTCTAAATATTTGGATCTTCATAAATCCCAGTATCACCGGTATTCACTGCCCAGTCGCAGCTGCTGCTCACCAGTAGCATTATAGGACAAGCAGACATATGTATGGCTGGACACTGATATTGGTTTGTACTGACTTTATCCCACAGATGGCAGGTAACTGGAAAACCTCTCTGTGTAGCAGCCCCACAGAATATATCTCCCAAAGGTTTCATACGGTTTATTCCAATTTCATTTACATTAACGGTCAATATTTACATCTGACTCGTTCCTTTCCTCATCAACTAGAAATAAATAACCTGTATTGTTCACCGCAAATGTCTGAGTCAGCTGCTCAGGACATTTCTCCAGATTTAGGGAGTTGATGATGTTTCTAATACAAGATGGAGACTAAAAGACTAAAATAATTATTCATATCTCAGGGTGAAAACGAGGAGCCACACACGTGAGAGACGCCGACGAAGACTTTGTAAAACAACGAGATTCAAAACCTCAGAATCTAAACTTTACGTTCTGCCTCCTGCTTCCAGTCGCCCACATGTTCTGGACGTTTTTCATGTGTGAACGACAAACTCTGGAAAATGTCTGCAACCAATTTACCAAAAACATCCAGAGTTCATGTCTGGAAAAAGCTCAGGATGCAGTTGAGCTGTTAAACTCCTGCCATTTATTCAAATTAGCTTAAAATCATTGGAGTCAAATTGAAGTCAATCAAATGAAAAAAAAAAAGAGGCAGTGGTGTAAAAACCAAAAAGCTGTGAATTAATACATCGTCTTTGAATAGAATCGGTTGCTGTTGAGTCAAACTGAGTTTTTACCACACAAATGAATCAAGTATTTTTCAAATCAAAGTGATGAAACGTTCTGACACAACTTCTAAACTTTAAGTTGAGCGA
>NC_047172.1:2628040-2811335 GCF_009819705.1 Hippoglossus hippoglossus | reverse complement strand
TGTACATAGCCCAAACTGTCAGAGGCCTTAAGGTATAAGGACAAGGGAAGGGATCTCCATATATAATTTGTTTATTGAATGTGTTATGGTGTATGTATTTGTTTCTTTAACACCAAAATGTGATAAATGAGGGGAAGTGATGGCACGGCAGGGGGGGGGTTGTTTTGGTGTATGCGGGCCGGCAGAGGACCAGCCACGTTCCAGTCGACAGCGGTCCGGAAGACCTACAAGGGATTACTTCCGAAAACGGGATTATTTGCCTGGGTGACTTGCAAGGATTTCCGCAAGGACAGAACAATTTTTCTGGCCGCTCAGAGGTGGAGAGGATAGCGCGGACCCAGTTTGGTATTGTTTGCGGCATCTCGCCACGCCACACCGGCATACATTTCTGCTTTGGGACGTTCGGGGATTGTATGAACGGGGGGGCTGGGGAAATATTGATGTATGGATTGGGTGTAAATTGTGGTGTTATGTTCACGTTTTCAGCTTTGTTGGCGGGCACAACGACGTCCAGGGGGTACGTGGGTTTGATTGGGTTGGGTGTCAATACAGACCATTGTATACAACATCTCTGTGTTTATTTCGTTTATATATATATTATTTCATATGTGATGGGGGCCGATAACAAGGTTATCGGCCTTATAGAAAGAGTATTCGTTTATTGTAAATTGTCAGGCGGGCGGCGTCCGTACACAGCGGGACAGGTCTGCCCGTGCTCCTTTTTAAAATAGTGTAGTGACTTTCCCCTTCCAGACGAAACGAGGCGAATTGTTACAAACTGAGCTACACAGCTCAACCGAAACCAGCAAGACGACACAAAAACTGCGAACTGCACAGCAACTTCCCTTTTCCCCTTTCTACGGACTGGTAACACAACTGGGCTTAATAATTATACTAGGCTAAGCAAGACTGTTTATTCGATTCTGTGTGAGGTTTATAAGTTTGATTTGTGGTGTTGTGATGTTTTGGGTACAAGTTATTGAGAAAGTAATGTTAGTCTGTTATGCTCTTCACAGTCTTTCGTTGCATCCAATCTAGTAACTTCCTCTAATTTGGCACACACACACACACAGACACACACACACACACACACACAGACACACACACACACACACACAGACACACGCATAACTCTTCACCTCATTATCTCTACAGGTCGTAAACATTCCAATAGGGGGGGACGGGTGTTATCTCTTTGGCCAGCGACCATCTTGAAAGCACGCTGACTCACACAGACACACACACATGTATACACACATACCTATCTTTGTTTAGCAATTAGACCGTTAGTAATTTGTGTTTTTATACTTTATTATATTCATAATAAATGTTTTTCTTTCACAAATGTTTTGTCATTAATGTTGCATAAGTGAATTTTGCCAACCTCTACACTGTCAAGAACTCCATATCCTTCAACTTAGCTAACTATCTATATGGTAATTTTGGTTATAGTTATTAATTTAATTGTTAATCAGAGTTCCAAATTTGTAGTTATAACCTTTATGAGACTTTATTCAATAAATTGGCTATCTTTTCCCTTCCTTTGAAGGGTGGTGCCCCGAGGTAACTTTAATCAATTAAAGTTATTATTTAATATTAATAATAAAATATTAATATTTAATATTTTATTTTGATAACCAAATTTATTGAATGCCGAAAGGCACACCATTTTATGGTATCACGTTTAATGCATTATGGCACAACATCATGCTCATATTTTAATCATCAAAAACTGCAGGATTATTAAATTCAGTGACAGCTGTGATGTCCCCTCTCTATAGAATTTAACAGAATTATCATTATATGCTCGTGTTTGTACTGGGATGGTTCGGTTCCGTCGGTCGATCTGTGTGATACTGGACTGAGTTCAGCACACAGATCACAGATCAATAGAATCTATATCAGCTGATCAGACATCGCTGAACCCTCTATTCTTCCTCATCCTTCCATTCGCGTGCACACATCCCGCAGAATCACGCACCAGTGTCACGTCAGTATTTATTTATTTAGAGCATCGGACCGATTCCCTCACATCAGTGGATCCTCACCTCCACTCTGCGATATTATTTGGAAAGTTTCTTCATTTCTTGTAAGTGATCTCCAGGTCGCTCTGTGCGCCTGATGGCACAGTCCCGTTCACTGCAGTGATCTGATGATACACGCGCAGTGTCAGAAGATATTATTAAAACCTATTAATGACTCGGCTCCGTAACTCCGCTGTTTAATGGAATCTGAACGTAATTTGCTGTAAGTTGTTTTATATATTTTTTAATTAAAAGGTTCTTGTGGAAGAGAAATGTCGCGCGAGCACAACTAAAGCTGTTGGTTTTAATGTAAATGATGAAGTGGATCAATAATCTGGCTTCAGTTCACCACCTCACGTCTGCGTCGCCACTTTCCCGTCTCCAAAACGTTCGTACGCATGGGTCAGAGTTTGTGTGGAAATACGCAAATTTTCCCGTCAAGTTTGTTTTTATAAATCCCAACATTTGCGTGAGAAGTGGCGTACGCATGTTTCAGGCCCTGTTTTGAGCGTACGCAACGGTTATAAATGAGACTCCTGATCAGTCATTATATATCTTCTCCTTTGTTAGATCTGTTTTTGTCTTTGTTCAGGTCCGATTCTGTTCAGTTACATTTGGTTAAAGTTTATAAAACTTAAGTTCTGTTCAGTCGACCCCTTATGGACCAGAACTCTGTATTTTGTTCACCTTCAGGTAAATAAAACCCTTTATTGTTAAAACCATTCATAATATTTATATTCCTCTCGAGGGTCATTTTAATCGTTTCCACACATTTCACGCTCTATATATTTGCTTTGTTTTGATTTATTTACATTCATATTAATTTAAAGTACAGTTTACAATTAAACAGTATAATATCAAGCCTCATTTACATTTTATGTAATAAGGGTTTGATAACGACACCATAGGAATATATATCAGCTGATGTATTAGTATCAGAAATGTTTTATATCCCCAATATCAGTATCTCCACTACATGCACTTCAGATAACTATTAGGAATCCTGTCTCTTTGATTCTTTTGAGTCATATCAGAGTTGTAGAGAGAGCTTCTCAGTTAGCGGAGCGTTCAAGACCATGACTCACTTTGTGGAGAAAACAGAAAGGAAGACTCGTCTACTGTCAATCGCCTTTTAAAAAACACAACATCTACCCACTAATTTTGCTGTGGAAGAGTTAACGAGGTTAACGAACCCAACAGTTAGATACACACCTGCCGGGACTCTGCCTTGCCGTATCGCATCTCGATAGCAAAGTGCTTGCTGTTGTAAGTGACAAGGTTGTACTGTAGCTCGTGGCCCACCATCACACAGGCCTCCATCACTATGATGGAAGGATCATGAGCCTTGTACTTTTCATCCAGCAGATTGTTGACCTGGAAATGGGGAATGGCGACCACGTCGGCGAGCTTCTCACGCTTCACCTCTGCTTTGGCGTTCAGAAGCCGACCACATGTGTGTTTTATAGAAAAGACAAACAGGGAGGCAAAGAAAGAGGAAAGGAGGAAGGTGCCATCATGAAATACACGTCATGTCCATGTGATATTCTAACGTGAATATAGTTATCACTTCACTCACCCTTGTTAACTAAATGAACCACTTCATTCTCTCCGATGTAGACGGCCCAGTGCTGATAGGGCCCACGGAAGATCTGGATCAGGTCTCCTGGTTTTGCTTCAAACTAAAAGGAAACATGAAAATACAAATATAAATAATAAACTGGACATGTAGTCAATGTAAATGTGCAGTGATCAAAGTGCTCTTCATCGTGGCTTCCTGTTGTATTTGTTTGTGTGCACGAGCACGAGGGTCATACGACGACACAGCCCTGCCACAGGTTGACGTACGAAAGAAACTCCACTAATGTATCAGGACTTGGAGGAAAGTTTACTTGAGTCGTTTTTGGCGTTCAAGCATTAAATCATCAGAGGTGAAGACAACAAGAAGTTCTGTTGAAGTTGTGAAGAAGTTGAGGCAGCATTAAATCAGAAAGTCCAAACTCTGCAGTTCTAGTTTTCACTCTGCAAACGAACCAAACCACGGTTCAGTTTGACCCTGAACGCCTCTTTTGGTCGGAGGAACCTTTCACACCTGATATTTAAATTCAGACAAAACTGAAAAGTCAAAGGGTCGTGAACAAACCAGGAAGGTGTGAAAGCGTCTTTAGAAACTAACCTGTTGTGGTTATTGTACAGATAATTTCAAACAAGATATTTTTACCTCCAGTATTTTGATTTATTTCCACTACAAAGACCGATCTTCATGTTTATGTATTTTACTTCACATCACTTTGTGCCACACAAGGACTTTAACTGTCAATAACTCACTTTAGTTAATAGTTAACATTTATTTACTTATTATGTCTACCTTCTGACCTCATTTATATTACATTTCTCTCTCTTTCACTTTCTCTCTCTCTCTCACTTTCTCTATCTCTCTCTGTCTCTTTGTTTGCTCCTTTTGTTTCTGAAATGCTCTGATCAGTCTTTATATATCTTCTTCTTTGTTAGATCTGTTTTTGTCTTTGTTCAGGTCCGATTCTGTTCAGTTACATTTGGTTAAAGTTTATAAAACTTAAGTTCTGTTCAGTCGACCCCTTATGGACCAGAACTCTGTATTTTGTTCACTTTTATGTAAATAAATCAGTTTATTGTTGAAAAGCAGCTGTGATCACACACTTCATCCTGTTTATTCTGGTTTCTGTTGTAAACTCTTTGATAGAATTACATTTTGAAGCTACATTAAAATGCTAATGTTGTATTTTACTCATATGTGAAAAACCTTGCACACATTACGTGAACAACCTCAAAGTGAAGTTTGTTGATATATTTTAATCAACACCTATTTATGACATCATGTCTGCGCCTTCACCTTGTCACTCACAAAGAACATTTTAAACTGTTTCACTCTAAAGGGACAAAAACTACATCTACTGTAACTAATGAGCAGCAGGAGACTCACCGTTGGTGCCATGTCTTCAGCTCTTCGTCTATCAGCTTCTGACGCAGACTGTGTATGTGCACTGGACTACTGCAGATAAAGAACCTGTATAACCTGCCTGCACGGCCCTTATGTAACAATAATTTGTGTCATTTCTCATGAATTGTACAGCAGGTGGGTTCAGGTTTCAACCATTTGTGAAGCTGTGAGAGAACATTTGCACGATGTAACTGTGGCCAACGAAGTGATTGACTAGTCTAATTTAACATTTAAATAGTCCAATCACGAAGAAGCCAACAACGCCAACCTGGAATATTAATCCAGGGAGTATTGATGACTTCCAACCAATATTAACCATAAGGCAATCAGGTTCAGTACACTATGGAGCGTGAGATGTGGTTCCATCCGACAATAATATATTTATTTCAAATCACAATTTAAATCTTTAAAAGAGCCATCACACCATTCACATGTAAGAAGGGGGTGGGGGGGGGGGGGGGTGGTCCAGGGCTGAGGCAGGCTAGTGAACGTGGAGGCGTTTCCCTAGGAGAGTCACCACAATCACACGTGCACACACATCCTCACACACACACACACAACAGTGGAAAACCGGATTGGGGGTGAATAGCACAGCACACAGGAGGGAGACAACGCCACAGAAAACACCAGCCTCCACCACCTCAGGCTCTCAGCTCCTGTAAAATATAGAGTGAACACACATCAGTAGGGCTCCATACGGTTCAATCAAAGAAACAAAAATAAAGAAACAACCCCAGAACAATATCAATTTATACCAGTAAAACTACAAAAGAACTCAATCCACACAATTATTCTAAAGCCAAATAAGTCTGATAAATCAATTCATGACAGGGGCTAAATTATATACAATAAACAAAAGAACAGGGAATAATAGAGACCCACAAATCAAGCAGACACATATCAGACAAAACAACAAATAAAGCAAACGAAAGGTAAAGCAGAGGAAAGCCAGGCTAAATGAAGCAAACGACAGGTGGAACAAAACAAGCACGTTAAGACAACGCAAAGTATATTTAGCTATTACTCTGTGGTGGTCGCTTAGCTCAGGGGGGGGGGGGGGGCTACGGTGCACAGCTGTGTCGTCGGCCAACAACAAAGCACCGGTTAAATAACCAGTAGTGATGAATACTCACGAGGCCGAGGAAGAGTGAACATACCAACAGCACCTTAAGGATCAGTCCTGGCGAGGGGGGGGGGGGGGTCCACCTTGAACCACTACAAAGTCATACAATGAGAAAAGACCCAGAGAGGAGAACAATGCAGTGCAGACATTTCTGCCGCTCTCTTACCTGCTCCACTATTCTGCCACATAAGTATTGAGGTGGCAGGTGAGTCACAGCCCGAGGATCAGATCTTATGTTCAGGAACACGTCCAAACTGGGAGAGCTGTAAGTTTCACTTCTCCCCAGCTCCTCGTTGAGAGCTTGAAACAGGAAGGCCTCAGTCAGAGCAACACTGGGATCCCGTCGTCCTTTTAGCAGGATGTTTGGAGAGATTCCCCCCCCCCCCCACTCAGATCAATGCTGCTGTGCTTTGTATGAAAAGCAGCTGTCATACAGTACGTCCTGCTCCCGGGCCAAGAGACACTTGAACCATCACAGGTTGTGTAACCCTCATCTCAACACTTACATCAGACCCACTTTCAAAAAAACGTCCTGACTCTGGAAAAACACCTTTATTTCCACAAATGTCTCCACTTGAAAGTTATAACACTCATATTGGTCCTCACAGAGATAGAGACATAAGAGCATGCACCCCCACACACACACACACACACACACACACACACATGCAGCATGTAGATCTGTGTGAATCCTCCTGGCTCCACCTGCCTCGTCTGTAACAGGCTCCACATGTGAACAGTGTCAGACTGTGATGCAGCACAATGTTGGCACAGACACGACGGAGGATAAACACCCTCTCAGCTCATAACTAGAGCACAAGAAAAGCATCACTGTGTTCTCCTCTTCCTCTCCGCTGCCCTGCTCCACCTCTCACCGCTTCATTTACTTTGTTCAAAAACACATCTAACATCCTTTTATTTTCCTGCAAAGTTCAGATACGCGTTTCAAAAGTAACATAACACAACGTGTTGAAATAAAAAACACATCCATCGTTGGGAAGATAGTTTTCATTTTATTCTACTTCGGTCATTACATTGATTATATAATGAAGACTTGATCACAACCCAACAAATTAGTTGGATGAAAAATGGAAAGATGTGATAAATGTCTTTGCTAAATATATTTTTTAAATGAGGAAAATCATTTACACTGAAGAAATGTATCTTAAATTGTGTTTTATTGCAAATAAATTGTGTGCAAATGATTATTTGATCCGTTTAAAAAGTGAAAACTGACATGAAAGACAAAGAAACATCCCTAACATCACATCACATCACATTTCAATTAGCTGACGCTTTTATCCAAAGTGACAATAAGAGCATCAACCATGAGAGAACAAACCCAGAACAACAAGAATCAAGTACAATTTGCTTCAAGAAAGCCAAACTACAAAGTGCTATATGTAAGTGTTATATAAGTGCTACTAGATATATATAGGTGCTACTAAACAGATATAGAAGTATATATTTTATCTTTTATCCAAGGTGAAGTCTGAAGAGATGTGTCTTTAGTCTGATCATCCAGATGATTTAATGCCTTATTGTCTTATCTGATTCAAGGTCAAGTCTTTTAACTGTGTTGAACAACAACCTTTTTCTCTCCAGATTGCACAAGTGAGATCGTTTATTTCAAAAGTTTAAATCATAATCACTGTCAGCTACATGCCAACATTCATTGTTGCCAGTGTTTGGGATTTGTTCTTGTTTTGTTCTTGTTGTCTTCCTCTTCCTCTTAACTGCTGGAACGACTGCGAAACAGAGATCTACATAAAGCAAATGCCCCAACTACTTGGATACGTATGAGGAGACTTACATGGCCAAGGCTGAGAAGCCTGCGATCAAAGATTTTTTTTTCACCTGAGAGAGAAAAGATGAGACAAACCGTTATTTTTTAAACAATCAACAAACTGCAGGTCAAAACATTTTGATAATTTTTCATTGAAATATAATCTGGACGAGTGGAATGTCACTCAGTAAAGCTCTGCCACAGTCCCCTTATGAAACCACACTTAAAGGTTCAATGTGTAGAATCTAGTGAAATCTAGTGGTGAAGTGTCAGGTTGCAGCTGAACACCCATCACCTCACCCTCCCCTTCCAAACATGAGAGAGAACCTGTGGCAGCTTCCGTCGTCATAGAAACTCAAAAGGTTTAGTTTGTCCAGTCTGGGCTACTGTAAAAAACATGGCTGCCTCCATGGAGAGGACCTGCTCCTGATGTAAATATGAAGTATTTAAATATAAAGTATATTCATATAAAGTATGTAAATATAAACGACCCATTCTAGGGTAAAGAAAACAACAATTCATACAATTTAGATGAAACACACTAGCGGAAACATCACTAGTATTATTGTATATTCAATTTCTGCCAATAGATCCTTTCACCTAAATCTTACACACTGGACCTTTAATGGCTGTGAGATGGTTGGTTTCACATTCTGGATTATTATGTATACGACACAGTGAAGGTGACAGATGAACCCAGTGATTAAAGAGTTTGTTCATCTTCCTGTAGTGTTTGAAATATCACAATGGACTCACATCTGCATGTATTCAGTTGCAGGAGATTGTGTTAAATAAATAAATAGATAAATAGATAAAGGGCTCAATAAAATGAGTTTTAACTGCATCTGTTCTGCTGTGATTAGAGTTGAAATGTTTCAGAAGCTTGTTTACTCTATTATAAATCATGTTCTGATTCTTTCTGTTCACATGGCATCTGAGTTTATTATAAATACGATTGTTCATAATGTAAAGATGTGGTTTCCCTGTGGGCTGCAGAAACTGAACTAAACAAACTAAACTTTACCTGATTAAACCTGTTTATAAAACAGATTTACCAACAATAACATTAAATTACTATTACTACTATTTAAAGATGTATCTTCCACATTATTAATCAGTATTTCCTCTGCAATAGCCTTTCAGAATATTTATATTCCTCTCGAGGGACATTTTAATCATTTCCACACATTTCACGCTCTATATATTGACTTCAATTTGATTTATTTATATTCATATTATTTTAAAGTAGAGTTATTAGTTAGTAATATCAAGCCTCATTAACATTTTTTTATGTAATAAGGGTTTGATAACAACACCATAGGAATATATATCAGCTGATGTTTTAGTATCATAAATGTTTTATATCCCCAATATCAGTATCTCCACTACATGCACTTCAGATAACTATTAGGAATCCTGTCTCTTTGATTCTTTGAGTCATATCAGAGTTGTAGAGAGAGCTTCTCAGTTAGCGGAGCGTTCAAGACCATGACTCACTTTGTGGAGAAAACAGAAAGGAAGACTCGTCTGCTGTCAATCGCCTTTTAAAAAACACAACATCTACCCACTAATTTTGCTGTGGAAGAGTTAACGAGGTTAACGAACACAACAGTTAGATACACACCTCGCCGTATCGCATCTCGGTAGCAAAGTGCTCACAGTTGTAAGTGGCAACGCTGTACGGTAGCTTGCTGCCCACCATCGCACAGGCCTCCTTCACTATGACGTTGCGCTTACGAGCCTCGTAATTTTCATCCAGCAGATTGTTGACTTTGTAACGGTGATTGCCGACCACATCAGTGATCTTCTCATGCTTCACTTTTCCGGTGCTGCTACTCGGATTTGCCGACGAGCCAGATGAGTCACCACCTGTGTGTTTTATAGAAAAGACAAACAGGAAGAACAGGGAGGCAAAGAAAGAGGAAAGGAGGAAGGTGCCATCATGAAATACACGTCATGTCCATGTGATATTCTAACGTGAATATATTTATCACTTCACTCACCGTCTGTAGTGAAATGAACCACTTCATTCTCTCCGATGTAGACGGCCCAGTGCTGATGGCCCCAACGGAAGATCTCGATCAGGTCTCCTGGTTTTCCATTAAACTAAAAAGAAACATGAAAATACAAATATAAATAACAAACTGGACATGTAGTCAAAGTAAATGTGCAGTGATCAAAGTGCTCTTCATCATGGCTTCCTGTTGTATTTGTTTGTGTGCACGAGCACGAGGGTCATACGACGACACAGCCCTGCCACAGGTTGACGTACGAAAGAAACTCCACTAATGTATCAGGACTTGGAGGAAAGTTTACTTGAGTCGTTTTCACACCTAAAAGTCTGAAACCAACATTGTTTCCATTTGATCTGTTTAGATTTGGTTTCACATTGTAATTCATGGAGCGCACTAAACATTTGTCAGAGATACGTACGTCCTGTGGTCATCAGCTTCGTGGACTGAGACCATCTTCACTTGACATTGATTAGATTGTAGACAACATGTGTTTCTGACATCCACGTGTTCAGGTGCTGTATTCACCAGGTGGTTTGAATAAAGTGCATGTGAAAAAAGGTCGTGTTTCGTTTGATGGGAGAAAACTAATGAACCCAGTGATTTCATTAGTTTTGTTGGAACTCTGTCATCATTTAGATTTTACTCTCACAAAATGAACGTCCTTGTCGTTCAAGCATTAAATCATCAGAGGTGAAGACAACAAGAAGTTCTGTTGAAGTTGTGAAGAAGTTGAGGCAGCATTAAATCAGAAAGTCCAAACTCTGCAGTTCTAGTTTTCACTCTGCAAACGAACCAAACCACGGTTCAGTTTGACCCTGAACGCCTCTTTTGGTCGGAGGAACCTTTCACACCTGATATTTAAATTCAGACAAAACTGAAAAGTCAAAGGGTCGTGAACAAACCAGGAAGGTGTGAAAGCGTCTTTAGAAACTAACCTGTTGTGGTTATTGTACAGATAATTTCAAACATGTCTGAAAATGGATATTTTTACCTCCAGTATTTTGATTTATTTCCATTACAAAGACCGATCTTCATGTTTATGTATTTTACTTGTTTCATCACTTTGTGTCACACAAGGACTTTAACTGTCAATAACTCACTTTAGTTAATAGTTAACATTTATTTATTTATTATGTCGACCTTTTGACCTCATTTATATTACATTTCTCTCTCTCTCTCTCTCTGTCATGGCGGAGTGAGCGTGGAGCTGAGAGCTGTGTGTGAGTGTGGAAGTGAAAGTGGGTTTAAGACAAACTTTACTGAGCTTTATCATTTAGGTTTATGTTTGTTTGTTCGTCTTTAGTTGTCTAGTTGTTGTTTTTCTGTTTAGATTAGTTTGCTGAGTGAGTGTGTGAGTGTGTGTGTGCGTGTGTGCTAACAGGCAGCATGCCTGTGGTTGTGGCAGCAGCAGCCAAGTTTGAAAGGCTGACTCGCCGGCATGCCATCAAGGTGATCCCCTCAGTGGCATGTAGTGTGGCAGAGGCCGCGCTGGCTGTGGGGGAGGTGGTCGGGTGTGACTCGGTCAAGTCGGCCTCTCGGATGAACGGAGCTATCGTAATGTTTCTAGATAATACGGCGAAGGTGAGCGAGGTGGTGGAAAAGGAGTGGTGAGCCAATATAAGGCCTTTACCCCCTTTCTTCATTCTCTTTCTACAATCCCTCCGAGGAGAGAAGGCTGTCCAGCCTCTTTCCCTGCATCGCCGAGGGGAGAAGCCTGGCTTCCAAGATAGTCTCACCATCTCTTCCTGGTTTTTACAAGAGTGTTTTTAAAGTCTGGAACCTTTTAAAAAAAAGAGCGAAGGCAACTGGGGGACTCCCTGCACTGGCTGCTGCAGGAGCCTGTCCTGTATGGGACCATTTTAGATCAACCCCGCTGGGCACAAGTCACCTTGTCCAGAGTGCTGCAGGCTGCGGGGGTCTCCACGCTGGGCCAGGTGGTGGAGCTAGCCGGGCCTGGACTAGAAGACCCCACAGGTCTGGCCAACAAACTGGGGATTAAATCCGAAAGAACGATGGAGGGGGTACTTGACCACTGGAGGAGAAGACTGGCAGATCAGGACATCTTGGTTTTAAACACTTTTAAAGATGGTTCCATTTCCCCCAATGTGGAGGACCCTTTCTCCGCCACTTTCCTGGCACTGGATGTAGTTTTCTGGACCTCTGGTGCAGCCGGCTCGCCTGGTCTCCCTGGAGGGAGCTTCCGGAAAAACTCTCTATGGGCTAATGGTAAAAACACTAAACATAAAAAAAACTGAATGGACGGACTGACACTGCTTGGAGGAGCTATTTTGGTGGAGCCCAAGAAACCGCAACTCAGTGGAGGTCGCTTTATAAACCTCCACTGAGTAAGAGACACGGAGACCTCCAGTGGAGGTTGCTCCACGGCATCATGGCGGTGAACGCTTTTGTCTCCATAATCAAGAACACAGTGGAAGACAAATGCCCTTTTTGTGGTAGAAAGGAAACAATCTTTCACTGTTTTTATGAGTGTCACCGTCTCTCTGATTTGTTTCTGTTTTTACAAGTTGTTGTTACCAGTTTTAAAGAGGTTTTTAACAAGCGGGTTTTTATTCATGGTTTTAAATACACTCGCCAAAAAAAACAGAAAAGCCATCTTTTAAACTTTGTTTTAGGGCAGGCTAAGATGTCCGTGTACATAACCAGGAAGAGGAAGGTAGAGCAGAACCTCCACATTGAGTCGGTCCCTGTCTGTGTCAACATGATTAGATCCAGACTGTTGGTTGATTTTAGTTTTTATAAAGCAGCAGGTGACCTGGACTCTTTTAATGATCTGTGGTGTTTTCAAGATGTTTTATGTTCGGTGACAACTCGAGAACTCCTTTGTGCTGATTATCTTGTGTGATTCTTTTATTTATTTATTTAAAGCTAAATGTGTAATTTAAAATAATTTATCAGGTGTTTCAATGTGTATTGTCAAAAATAGTGCCGAATAAAGTTGTTTTCAAAATTCAAAATTCTCCCTCTCTCTCTCTCCCTCTCTCTCTCTCTTTCTCTCTCTCTCTCTCTCTCTCTCTCTCTCTCTCTCTCTCTCTCTCTCTCTCTCTCTCTCTCTCTCTCTCCTCTTGTTTCTGAAATGCTCTGATCAGTCTTTATATATCTTCCCCTTTGTTAGATCTGTTTTTGTCTTTGTTCAGGTCCGACTCTGTTCAGTTACATTTGGTTAAAGTTTATAAAACTTAAGTTCTGTTCAGTCGACCCCTTATGGACCAGAACTCTGTATTTTGTTCACTTTTAGTTAAATAAAATCTTTTATTGTTGAAAACCATTCAGAATATTTATATTCCTCTCGAGGGTCATTTTAATCATTTCCACTCATTTCACGCTCTATATATTTGCTTGAATTAGATTTTTTTATATTCATATCTATTTAAAGTAGAGTTTACAATTAAACAGTATAATATCAGCCTCATTTACATTTTATGTAATAAGGGTTTGATAACGACACCATAGGAATATATATCAGCTGATGTTTAGTATCATAAATGTTTTATATCCCCAATATCAGTATCTCCACTACATGCACTTCAGATAACTATTAGGAATCCTGTCTCTTTGATTCTTTTGAGTCATATCAGAGTTGTAGAGAGAGCTTCTCAGTTAGCGGAGCGTTCAAGACCATGACTCACTTTGTGGAGAAAACAGAAAGGAAGACTCGTCTACTGTCAATCGCCTTTTAAAAAACACAACATCTACCCACTAATTTTGCTGTGGAAGAGTTAACGAGGTTAACGAACCCAACAGTTAGATACACACCTGCCGGGACTCTGCCTTGCCGTATCGCATCTCGATAGCAAAGTGCTCACAGTTGTAAGTGTCAACGTTGTACTGTAGCTCGCTGTCCACCATCTCACGTGCCTCCTTCACTATGGTCATAGGCTTACGAGCCTTGTACTTTTCATCCAGCAGATTGTTGATGTGGTGACGGTCATCGCCGACCACGTCGGTGAGCTTCTCACGCTTCACCTCTCCTCTGCTGCTCAGAAGCTCAGACGAGCCAGATGACTGATCACCTGTGTGTTTTATAGAAAAGACAAACAGGAAGAACAGGGAGGCAAAGAAAGAGGAAAGGAGGAAGGTGCCATCATGAAATACACGTCATGTCCATGTGATATTCTAACGTGAATATAGTTATCACTTCACTCACCGTCTGTAGTGAAATGAACCACTTCTTGTCCTCCGATGTAGACGGCCCAGTGCTGATAGGGCCCACGGAAGATCTGGATCAGGTCTCCTAGTTTTCCTTTAAACTAAAAAGAAACATGAAAATACAAATATAAATAACAAACTGGACATGTAGTCAATGTAAATGTGCAGTGATCAAAGTGTTCTTCATCGTGGCTTCCTGTTGTATTTGTTTGTGTGCACGAGCACGAGGGTCATACGACGACACAGCCCTGCCACAGGTTGACGTACGAAAGAAACTCCACTAATGTATCAGGACTTGGAGGAAAGTTTACTTGAGTCGTTTTCACACCTAAAAGTCTGAAACCAACATTGTTTCCATTTGATCTGTTTAGATTTGGTTTCACATTGTAATTCATGGAGCGCACTAAACATTTGTCAGAGATACGTACGTCCTGTGGTCATCAGCTTCGTGGACTGAGACCATCTTCACTTGACATTGATTAGATTGTAGACAACATGTGTTTCTGACATCCACGTGTTCAGGTGCTGTATTCACCAAGTGGTTTGAATAAAGTGCATGTGAAAAAAGGTTGTGTTTCGTTTGATGGGAGAAAACTAATGAACCCAGTGATTTCATTAGTTTTGTTGGAACTCTGTCATCATTTAGATTTTACTCTCACAAAATGAACGTCCTTGTTGTTCAAGCATTAAATCATCAGAGGTGAAGACAACAAGAAGTTCTGTTGAAGTTGTGAAGAAGTTGAGGCAGCATTAAATCAGAAAGTCCAAACTCTGCAGTTCTAGTTTTCACTTTCACTTTCTCTCTCTGTCTCTTTTTCTTTGTTTGCTCCTTTTGTTTCTGAAATGCTCTGATCAGTCTTTATATATCTTCCCCTTTGTTAGATCTGTTTTTGTCTTTGTTCAGGTCCGATTCTGTTCAGTTATATTTGGTTAAAGTTTATAAAACTTAAGCTCTGTTCAGTCGACCCCTTATGGAGCCAGAACTGTATTTTGTTCACTTTCTTTTTATGTTCACAAAGAAAAGTTAAAACAGTTTTCACTGTAAAGGAACAAAAACTAAATCTACTGTAAGTCATGAGCAGCAGGAAACTCACCGTTGGTGCCATGTCTTCAGCTCTTCGTCTATCAGCTTCTGTCACAGACTGTGTGTGTGCACTGGACCACTGCAGATCTGCACATCCCCCAACTTTACAATCATTTCCTGTAAGTGGGCGAAGTTTCCTTCTCTAGAAATGTGCAGCAGCAACTCTGCCTTTAGGTTTTGACCATTTGTGAAGCTGTGAGAGAACATTTGCACGATTTAAACAATTTCAAATACAAATCTAACATCCTTATATTTTCCTGCAAAGTACAGATACTCGTTTCAAAAGTAAAATAACACATGTTGAAATAAAAAAAACCACATCCAGTGTTGGGAAGATAGTTTTCATTTAATTCTACTTCGATTATTACATTAAATATATAATGAAGAATTGATCACAACAAAACAAATGAGTACAATGAAAAAATGGAAACATGTGATAAATGTCTTTTCTAAATATATTTTTTACATTCACAGTTTAGATTCAAGTCTTAAAATTAGGAAAATCATTTTCAGTGAAGAAAGACTTAAATTAGTTCTGATTCAAGGTCCAGTCTTTTAACTGTGTTGAAGGAACCACAACAACCGTTTTCTCTCTAGTCTACACAAGTGAAATTGTTTATTTAAATAGTTTCAATCATAATCAATGTCGGCTGCATCAACTCAAACAATGGAGAGATTTTTCTTGTCATGTTTCTGTCTCATTAGTGCCAGTGTTGATGATGTCTTCTTGTTTTCTTCCTGTAGTCTTCCTCTTCCTCTTCCTCTTCCTGTTTGCCGGAAAGGCTGCTGAACAGAACTGCACCTAAAGCTGCTAAGGCCACACCTGCTACAGCGACGCCTGTGATCACAGCTGCTGTTTGAACCTACAAGAGATAAGATGAGAAGAACCGTTGTTACTTAAACAATCGACAAACTGCAGGTCAAAGGTCACTAGGCTCTGCCACAGTCCGCTCATGAAAACACATTTAAAGGTTCAGTGTGTAGAATCTAGTGACATCTAGTGGTGAAGTGTCATGTTGCAGCTGAACACCTCATCTTCCTGTAAAAACACCTTTATTTCCACAAATGTCTCCACTTGAAAGTTATAACACTCATATTGGTCCTCACAGAGATAGGGAGAGCTGTAAGTTTCACTTCTCCCCAGCTCCTCATTGAGCATGAAACAGGAACATCCCGTCGTCCATTTAGCTCTGCAGGATGTTTGGAGAAATCCCCCCCCCCCCCCACTCAGATCAATGTTGTTGTGCTTTTTATGAAAAGCAGCAGTAATACAGTACGTCCTGGTCCCGGGCCAAGAGCCGTTTTTAAAAACTCTTCTTTCCTCTATGTATTTCCTCTCTGCTCTCTTCTGGTTGTCTTCAGCTCATTGACAGTGACAGAAGCCAGAGGAGATCTGACACCAAACATTCATCTCACTTCCTGTCCTTCACTGCCGCCTTCGGCCACAGCACCTGTTGACCTGCTGCCTCGTCTGACCTCACACACATATACTCTATGATTTCTCTCGCTTTCTTTCTTTCTTTCTGTCTCTCATTCTACAACACTAGCAAATCCCACTTCATCGGACGTAATCTAAGCCGACACTGGACGAGAGGTGGATCTTCATTGTGAACAGGGCCACCTACAATTTGACATATTCAGGCTCAGGCTGGGTCGAGCAGAGAGGACATTACATGTTTTCGTTGACAGCACATCGAGACCTCATCACCAAAAGCTCCTCGTCTTTGTCTGCAGCTTCTACGTGCTCGGCTTCGCTTTTTCATCCTGCAGTATTTTGTCCTGTGTTAGAAACGTCATCAACACACCCACTCGCTTGCAGTGACATTTTCCTGCTGTATTCTCACGTGGACTCACTCTGACCTCATCTGGAGCTCTAGGGAGCGGGCAGGAAAAACTCTAGAACAATATCTGGGGTTCAGGGGATGAAAGCAGAAAAACTGTAATACAATAGAGGAACGAGACAATTTCCAGGTAACTTTCTTCTCCTTGTGTCTCTCAGTCCTTCTTTCTGATATCATTCTCTACCTCGTATCCTTTTATTCCTTCCTCCCTCATGACCTCCCTCCTGCTCACGCTTCTACCTTTGACCTTTGACCTTCCTCGCTGAACTCTGCAGCATGTGTGTGCTGGGTTTAATCAGAGCCCCGAGGCAGAAAGCACAGCTCTCATCCGGCACTGGTTTCATCGTCTCCCCCCTCGTCTTCCTCCTAATCTGCGTCCTGCAGGTGCACACTCCCTCTCCTCCTGTGACTGAGGAGCAGCGGTAAAACCCTCGTCGAGCTTCGACCGGCGGACTCTCATTCCTCCCTCCTCCTCCTCCTCCTCCTCCTCCACGCTCACTGCAGGTTCAGACAGGGCCGTGGACTTTGATATGCTAATGCCTTCCTCTTTTTCATGTCTTTAAAGTATCGACTGGTGGTTGTGCGTCCGCAGCTCGATCCTCGTCTGAGAGAGGGGGGAGATATTGTGGAGAGCGAGATGCTTAGTCAGTGATTTGCAGGCTTTTCCCTCATCGAGTCTTAAAAAGAAGAAACCAGTTGAACCAGGTGAGAACGACGTTCAGGCGTTCAGGAATTTGTGGCGGTGGCAGGGGCGTGGCAGCCGGTGGACAGACAGACGCTCACCTGGCGTTCAGGTGAGATTCCTGTAAAAGCTCAATCACAAGGTAACAAAGGTGAAGTCACTTACAGGGCAAGAGATAAACATGCATGATTAACTATTACGTATTGAAATTGTATGCATGAAATGATACCAACAGCTTTAAAATGTGAGCTTGTGGAGTCAATACATAATCTTATATAGAACTAAGAAATGTTTCCTTTGTCTTTCATTTATATGAAATTAAATGTATATGATACAATCATCATTAAAAACTCTTCGCTTTGGCCTCTTTGGTTTTTATCCCAGCAGATTTTATTTTATTTTATTTTATTATCATCAGTATTTTGATATATTACGTATTGCTGTTTTCTTGTTGTACCTTTTACTTTGAGAAGCACTTTGGTCAAACCTTTGTTTTAAATGTGCGATAAAAATAAGGTTGACATTGTCATTGATATGTAATTTGTGAGAAAGTGAGAAACTCCTCATAATGATTTACACGTTGTTGGGACCTGGTATTTGTGAACTACAGTTCGGCCTACATGTGTAGTCAAAAGACTAAGGCCGCATGTCCTTTGTGCTGGAGAAAACCAGAGCCTCCAGAACTCAGTCTCCCAGGGCGCGTCAACGTCACACAGAGGTGTGAAAACCGACCGGGGACACAAGTTTCAACCACTATTGGTCACTCTGGGCCCCATGACCCATGAGGTCACCATGCCAATATAAGCCCAGTTCTCGCCCCCTCCTTTCTCTTTCCACGAAACTCTCAGAGGAGAAGGGTGGCTGTCCAGCTCACTCTTTTCGATTCCTCAACTCAACGCAACCCTCCGAGAGGAGCTCACCTTTTCTGTCTGCTCAAATTCAATGGAGGAGAGGTGCAGCTTTCCACTCACCTCAACAAGGAAACCTCCTCCCAATCCAAGCTCTACCAACCTTCAAGCAGCGACACCAGGTCCTGCTTAACAACGAACAGCAAAACTGCTGCATCGCACAGCAGAACCACAAAGGCAGGAGCCACAAACCAGCAAGACGACTTCACAGAACCTCGAACAGCACAGCAACCCTTTTTTTTCTTTTCCATGGACGGGTAACACAACTGGGCTTAATAATTATACTACGCTGAGCAAAGACTGTTTATTCGATTCCTTGTGATGTTTATAAGTTTGATTCGTGTTGCTGTGATATTTTGGTTACAAGTTATTTGAAAGTTAATGTTAGTTATGCTCTTCAGTCTTTCTCTGCATTCATCTAGTAACTTTCTCTAATTTGACACCAACACAGACACACGCATATCTCAGCACCCTTCTCTCTGACTCCCGCTTCATGTCGTAAACAGGGGGGGGGGGGGGCGTTATCTTTGGAGTGGCCAACCGCCATTTTGGAAGCACGCTCACTCACACACACACACATATACTCACATACACATCTTTATATATCAAGTACACCGTTAGTAATTTGTGTTTTTATACTTTATTATCTTCATAATGTTTTTCTTTCACAAATGTCAAGAACTCTATATCCTTCAACTTAGATGACTATCTATATGGTAATTTTGGTTATAGTTATTAATTTAATTGTTAATCAGAGTTCTAAATTTGTAGTTAGTACTTTTATGAGACTTCATCAATAAATTGGCTCTTTTCCTTCCTTTGAAGGGTGAAAAAAAATGATGACACCTTCCTGCGGCAAAACCTGCCTGAAGGTTAAAATTGTTAAGTCTGCCAGATCAGACTGAGTACTACATTGAGTATGATCCAATGAGTGAACAAAACTCTTGGACAGTCCAAAAATGACCTTATCACTGTATGTGCCACTCTCTCTGCATCTTATCTAACAATTTACAATGTCAAATTTTCCTTTTTTTTCTCACTTACCTAGTAAAGAGCACAGGTTATTCATATTGTACTGTAATCTGAATTATTTGTCTAACTTGAATCTTGCTTAGCCAAAGTAGATAGTATAAACAAATGCCCAGATGTTACCATCCAAATGAACTGAAAATTACCTTTTCCAGCTGTGGATTAAACATGTTCAAGTTTCGCCCTCAGGAACACACGTCAGGTGCGATCCTGAGAACGAAGGGGGGATGTTGGGACCTGGTATTTGTGAACTACAGTTCGGCCTACATGTGTAGGCAGAAGCCTAGAGCACATGTTCTTTGTTACCGAGACAAACCAGAGCCTCCACAACTCAGTCTCCCAGGGGGCTTAAACTTCACAACGAGGTGGTTAAATGCGCCCTGAACACAACTTTCAACCATTATCGGTCACTCTAGGCCCCATGACCCATGAGGTCACCAGGCCAATATAAGCCCAGTACCCCCTCTCTTATCTCTCTTTCGACTCATCTCTTCTACTCAACTCTCCAAGAGGAGCTCACCTCTCTTTCTGCTCAACTTCAATGGAGGAGAGGTGCAGCTGTCCAGCTCTCCAGCCAGGGAAACTTCCTCCCTAACCAAGCTCTACCAACCTTCAAGCAGGCCTGCCTGGAGCAGACGGCTAAAACCTTCCAAAGGCAGCGACGTGAGAGCCTGCCCAAGAACTTCAGCACAAGAGCTGTATCGCACAGCTGAACCAGAAAGGCAGGAGCCACAAACCAGCAAGACGACGTCACTGGAATTCGAACAGCACATCAACCTTTTTTTCCCTTTTCATGGACGGGTAACACAACTGGGCTTAATAATTATACTAGGCTAAGCAAAGACTGTTTATTAAATTCTGTGTGATGTTCATAAGTTTGATTTGTGTTGCTGTGATATTTTGGTTACAAGTTATTTGAAAGTTAATGTTAGTAATGTTAAGCTCTTCAGTCTTTCTCTGCATGCAACCAGCTACTTTCTCTAACCTGGCACCAACACACACACACGCATATCTCCCCACACATCTCTCTGACCCCCGCCACATGCCGTTAACATTCCAAAGGGCGGTTTGTTATCTTGAAAGCACACTAACACAGACACACAGACACACACACACGCATACTCACATACACATCTTTATATAGTAAGTACACCTTTAGTAATTTGTGTATTTATACTTAATTATCTTCAAAATATGTTTTTCTTTAACAAATGTTGTTTTCATTAATGCTGCATAAGTGTGAATTTTGCCAAATTCTACACTGTCAAGAACTCTATATCCTTCAACTAAGCTAACTATCTTTATGTTAATTTTGGTTATAGTTATTAATTTAATTGTTAATCAGAGTTCCAAATTTGTAGTTAGTACTTTCATGAGACTTAATCAATAAATTGTCTATCTTTTCCCTTCCTTTGAAGGGTGGTGACCCGAGGTAACTTTAATCAATTAAAGTTATTATTTAATGTTAATATTTTTTATATTTTTTCTGATTACCAAATTTATTGTCAAGTCTTTTAACTGTGTTGAACAACAACCTTTTTCTCTCCAGATTGCACAAGTGAGATTGTTTATTTAAAAAGTTTAAATCATAATCACTGTCAGCTACATGCCAACATTCATTGTTGCCAGTGTTTGGGATTTGTTCTTGTTTTCTTCTTGTTGTCTTCCTCTTCCTCTTAACTGCTGGAACGACTGTGAAACAGAGCTGTACAGAAAGCAAATGCACAATCTACTTGGATACGCATTTGGCAACTGTGGCGACCGAAACACCCACGGCTGAGATGCCCACGCCTGAGAAGCCTGTGAACAAAGCTTTAATAACCTGCGAGAGACAAGATGAGACAAACCGTTATTTTTTAAACAATCGACAAACTGAAGGTCAAAACATTTAGATACATTTTTATTGAAATATAATCTGGACGAGTGGAATGTCACTCAGTAAAGCTCTGCCACAGTCCCCTTATGAAACCACACTTAAAGGTTCAATGTGTAGAATCTAGTGACATCTTGTGGTGAAGTGTCATGTTGCAGCTGAACACCCCTCACCTCACCCTCCCCTTCCAAACATGAGAGAGAACCTCAAAAGGTTTAGTTTGTCCAGTCTGGGCTACTGTAAAAAACATGGCTGCCTCCATAGAGAGGACCTGCTCCTGATGTCAATATAAAGTATTTAAATATAAACGACCCATTCTAGGGTAAAGAAAAACAACAATTCATACAATTTAGATGAAACACACTAGTGGAAGCATCACTAGTATTATTGTATATTCAATTTCTGCCAATAGATCCTTTCACCTAAATCTTACACACTGGACCTTTAATGGCTGTGAGATGGTTGGTTGAACATTCTGGATTATTATGTATACGACACAGTGAAGGTGACAGATGAACCCAGTGATTAAAGAGTTTGTTCATCTTCCTGTAGTGTTTGAAATATCACAATGGACTCACATCTGCATGTATTCAGTTGCAGGTGTTAAATAAATAAATAAATAAATAGAAAGATAAATAGATAAAGGGCTCAATAAAATGAGTTTTAACTACATCTGTTCTGCTGTGATTATAGTTGAAATGTTTCAGAAGCTTGTTTACTCTATTATAAATCATGTTCTGATTCATTCTGTTCACATGGCATCTGAGTTATTATAAACACGATTGTTCATAATGTAAAGATGTGGTTTCCCTGTGGGCTGCAGAAACTGAACTAAACAAACTAAAGTTTACCTGATTAAACCTGTTTATAAAACAGATTTACCAACAATAACATTAAATTACTATTACTACTATTTAAAGATGTATCTTCCACATTATTAATCAGTATTTCCTCTGCAATAGCCTTTCAGAATATTTATATTCCTCTCGAGGGTCATTTTAATCATTTCCACACATTTCACGCTCTATATATTGACTTCAATTTGATTTATTTACATTCATATTATTTTAAAGTAGAGTTATTAGTTAGTAATATCAAGCCTCATTAACATTTTTTTATGTAATAAGGGTTTGATAACGACACCATAGGAATATATATCAGCTGATGTATTAGTATCAGAAATGTTTTATATCCCCAATATCAGTATCTCCACTACATGCACTTCAGATAACTATTAGGAATCCTGTCTCTTTGATTCTTTTGAGTCATATCAGAGTTGTAGAGAGAGCTTCTCAGTTAGCGGAGCGTTCAAGACCATGACTCACTTTGTGGAGAAAACAGAAAGGAAGACTCGTCTGCTGTCAATCGCCTTTTAAAAAACACAACATCTACCCACTAATTTTGCTGTGGAAGAGTTAACGAGGTTAACGAACCCAACAGTTAGATACAAACCTGCCAAGAGTTTGCCTTGCCGTATCGCATCTCGGTAGCAAAGTGTTCACAGTTGTAAGAGACAACGTCGTACTGTAGCTCGCGGCCCACCATCGCACAGGCCTCCTTCACTATGACGGAAGGTTCACGAGCCTTACGGCTGTCATCCAGCAGATTGTTGACCTGGTAACGGTCATTACTGACCACATCGGCAAACTTCTGACGCAATACTTTTCCGTTGCTGCTGCCTGGATTTGACGACGCGCAAGATAACAGACCACCTGTGTGTTTTATAGAAAAGACAAACAGGAAGAACAGGGAGGCAAAGAAAGAGGAAAGGAGGAAGGTGCCATCATGAAATACATGTCATGTCCATGTTTTATTCTAACGTGAATATAGTTATCACTTCACTCACCCTCGTTCACTAAATGAACCACTTCATTCTCTCCGATGTAGACGGCCCAGTGCTGATAGCCCCATCGGGAGATCTCGATCAGGTCTCCTTTATTTCCTTTAAACTAAAAAGAAACATGAAAATACAAATATAAATAATAAACTGGACATGTAGTCAATGTAAATGTGCAGTGATCAAAGTGCTCTTCATCGTGGCTTCCTGTTGTATTTGTTTGTGTGCACGAGCACGAGGGTCATACGACGACACAGCCCTGCCACAGGTTGACGTACGAAAGAAACTCGACTAATGTATCAGGACTTGGAGGAAAACTTGAGGTTCCCCCCGACGTTCACGCTGCGGGGTTAGACTGCGGTTACAGTCAAAGATGAGTCAAAAAAGGATTAAATGCTCAGGTGCACAATTCAGAAAGCGCTGCAAAGTAGAGGAGGAGAAGAAAGAACAATATAGAGGTAAGAATCACCCTGATTGTGGAAAATCATTAATGTTTATTTTTGTCGACATAAATAGCTAGCTAGCTGTCAGTACAGCAGATTTAAGACTCTTTTATATTTTTTATTATAGATTTTTATTATTTTTTATAGCCTACAATTTTGTCTGCCTGTGTGTGCATCTGTATACAGTCCAAAGGTTCTTGGGGATGCATGACAATTTGCGTTGTGTATGTTGGGGGGCGCCAAAGGGTTCGATAACGACACCATAGGAATATATATCAGCTGATGTTTTAGTATCAGAAATGTTTTATATCCCCAATATCAGTATCTCCACTACATGCACTTCAGATAACTATTAGGAATCCTGTCTCTTTGATTCTTTTGAATCAAAGAGACGATCGAGGTGGCAGCTGATGATGGATCCTAATGGCGGCAGTGGACAATGACTGTGGACTATAGTGGCATCCGATCTTGATGGTGGATCATGATCGTGATGGCTGCTGACCATAGACTATGATTGCAGCAGGACTCAGATACTCGACCATTACTGACAATAATCCATCAATTCATTGACATTAAGTTATGCTACAAAGTGTTTATTCTTATCAATGCTGCTAAAACCCTTATATTGATGATGTTCTCCTTTACACTTGACATCTATAGCAACTCTGTCCGTCCTGGGAGAGGGATCCTCACATGTGGCTCTCTGAGGTTTCTACGTTCTTTTTACTCTGTTAAAAGGTTTTTTAGTAGTTTTTCCTTACTCTTGTTGAGGGTTAAGGGCAGAGGATGTCACACCATGTTAAAGCCCTATGAGACAAATTGTGATTTGTGAATATGGGCTATACAAATAAAATTTGATTGATTGATTGATTTTGAGTCATATCAGAGTTGTAGAGAGAGCTTCTCAGTTAGCGGAGCGTTCAAGACCATGACTCACTTTGTGGAGAAAACAGAAAGGAAGACTCGTCTACTGTCAATCGCCTTTTAAAAAACACAACATCTACCCACTAATTTTGCTGTGGAAGAGTTAACGAGGTTAACGAACCCAACAATTAGATACACACCTTCCGAGACTCTGCCTTGCCGTATCGCATCTCGATAGCAAAGTGCTCACAGTTGTAAGTGAGAACGTTGTACGATAGCTCGCGGCCCACCATCGCACAGGCCTCCTTCACTATGACAGAAGGTTCACGAGCCTTGCGGCTTTTATCCAGCAGAATGTTGACTTTGAAACGGTGATTGCCGACCACATCGGTGAGCTTCTCACGCTTCACCTCTGCTCTGCTGCTCAGACTCTCCAACGAGCCAAATGACTGACCACCTGTGTGTTTTATAGAAAAGACAAACAGGAAGAACAGGGAGGCAAAGAAAGAGGAAAGGAGGAAGGTGCCATCATGAAATACATGTCATGTCCATGTGATATTCTAACGTGAATATATTTATCACTTCACTCACTGTCTGTAACTAAATGAACCACTTCATTCTCTCCGATGTAGACGGCCCAGTGCTGATAGGGCCCACGGAAGATCTCGATCAGGTCTCCTTTATTTCCTTTAACCTAAAAAGAAACATGAAAATACAAATATAAATAATAAACTGGACATGTAGTCAATGTAAATGTGCAGTGATCAAAGTGCTCTTCATCGTGGCTTCCTGTTGTATTTGTTTGTGTGCACGAGCACGAGGGTCATACGACGACACAGCCCTGCCACAGGTTGACGTACGAAAGAAACTCCACTAATGTATCAGGACTTGGAGGAAAGTTTACTTGAGTCGTTTTCACACCTAAAAGTCTGAAACCAACATTGTTTCCATTTGATCTGTTTAGATTTGGTTTCACATTGTAATTCATGGAGCGCACTAAACATTTGTCAGAGATACGTACGTCCTGTGGTCATCAGCTTCGTGGACTGAGACCACCTTCACTTGACATTGATTAGATTGTAGACAACATGTGTTTCTGACATCCACGTGTTCAGGTGCTGTATTCACCAAGTGGTTTGAATAAAGTGCATGTGAAAAAAGGTCGTGTTTCGTTTGATGGGAGAAAACTAATGAACCCAGTGATTTCATTAGTTTTGTTGGAACTCTGTCATCATTTAGATTTTACTCTCACAAAATGAACGTCCTTGTTGTTCAAGCATTAAATCATCAGAGGTGAAGACAACAAGAAGTTTTGTTGAAGTTGTGAAGAAGTTGAGGCAGCATTAAATCAGAAAGTCCAAACTCTGCAGTTCTCACTTTCACTTTCTCTCTCTGTCTCTTTTTCTTTGTTTGCTCCTTTTGTTTCTGAAATGCTCTGATCAGTCTTTATATATCTTCCCCTTTGTTAGATCTGTTTTTGTCTTTGTTCAGGTCCGATTCTGTTCAGTTACATTTGATTAAAGTTTATAAAACTTAAGTTCTGTTCAGTCGACCCCTTATGGACCAGAACTCTGTATTTTGTTCACTTTTTTTTATGTTCAAAAAGAAAACTTAAAACAGTTTTCACTGTAAAGGAACAAAAACTAAATCTACTGTAAGTCATGAGCAGCAGGAGACTCACCGTTGGTGCCATGTCTTCAGCTCTTCGTCTTTCAGCTTCTGATGCAGACTGTGTGTGTGCACTGGACCACTGCAGATCTGCACATCCCCCAACTTTACAATCATTTCCTGTAAGTGGGCGAAGTTTCCTTCTCTAGAAATGTCCAGCAGCAACTCTGCATTCAGGTTTTGACCATTTGTGAAGCTGTGAGAGAACATTTGCACGATTGAAACAATTTCAAATACAAATCTAACATCCTTATATTTTCCTGCAAAGTACAGATACTCGTTTCAAAAGTAAAATAACACATGTTGAAATAAAAAAAACCACATCCATTGTTGGGAAGATAGTTTTCTTTCAATTCTACTTCGATTATTACATTAAATATATAATGAAGAATTGATCACAACAAAACAAATGAGTACAATGAAAAAATGGAAACATGTGATAAATGTCTTTTATAAATATATTTTTTACATTCACAGTTTAGTCTTGAAGTTAGAAAAATCATTTTCAGTGAAGAAAGACTGAAATTAGTTCTGATTCAAGGTCCAGTCTTTTAACTGTGTTGAAGGAACCACAACAACCTTTTTCTCTCTAGTCTGCACAAGTGAAATTGTTTATTTAAATAGTTTCAATCATAATCAATGTCGGCTGCATCAACTCAAACAATGGAGAGATCTTTCTTGTCATGTTTCTGTCTCATTAGTGCCAGTGTTGATGATGTCTTCTTGTTTTCTTCCTGTAGTCTTCCTCTTCCTCTTCCTCTTTCTTTTCCTGTTTGCCGGAAAGGCTGCTGAACAGAACTGCACCTAAAGCTGCTAAGGCCACACCTGCTACAGCGACGCCTGTGATCACAGCTGCTGTTTGAACCTGCGAGAGATAAGATGAGAAGAACCGTTGTTACTTAAACAATCGACAAACTGCAGGTCAAAGGTCACTAGGCTCTGCCACAGTCCCCTTATGAAACCACATTTAAAAGGTTCAGTGTGTAGAATCTAGTGACATCTAGTGGTGAAGTGTCATGTTGCAGCTGAACACCCCTCACCCCACCCTCCCCTTCCAAACATGAGAGAGAACCTGTGGCAGATTCAGTCGTCATAGAAAATCAAAAGGTTTAGTTTGTCCAGTCTGGGCTACTGTAAAAAACATGGCTGCCTCCATGGAGAGGACCTGCTCCTGATGTAAATATAAAGTAAGACAGTAACACAACATCTACCCACTAATTTTGCTGTGGAAGAGTTAACGAGGTTAACGAACCCAACAGTTAGATACACACCTGCCAAGACTCTGCCTTGCCGTATCGCATCTCGGTAGCAAAGTGCTCACAGTTGTAAGTGGCAACGCTGTACGATAGCTCGCAGCCCACCATCTCACAGGCCTCCTTCACTATGACGTAGGGATCATGAGACTTGTACTTTTCATCCTGCAGATTGTTGACTTTGAAATGGTCATGGCCGACCACGTCGGTGAGCTTCTCACGCTTCACCTCTCCTCTGCTGCTCAGACTCTCCAACGAGCCAGATGAGTCACCACCTGTGTGTTTTATAGAAAAGACAAACAGGAAGAACAGGGAGGCAAAGAAAGAGGAAAGGAGGAAGGTGCCATCATGAAATACACGTCATGTCCATGTGATATTCTAACATGAATATAGTTATCACTTCACTCACCGTCTGTAACGAAATGAACCACTTCATTCTCTTCGATGTAGACGGCCCAGTGCTGATAGGGTCCATCACGGAAAAGATCTCGATCAGGTCTCCTGGTTTTCCATTAAACTAAAAAGAGAAGAAACGTGAAACTACAAATATAAATAACAAACTGGACATGTAGTCAATGTAAATGTGCAGTGATCAAAGTGCTCTTCATCGTGGCTTCCTGTTGTATTTGTTTGTGTGCACGAGCACGAGGGTCATACGACGACACAGCCCTGCCACAGGTTGACGTACGAAAGAAACTCCACTAATGTATCAGGACTTGGAGGAAAGTTTACTTGAGTCGTTTTCACACCTAAAAGTCTGAAACCAACATTGTTTCCATTTGATCTGTTTAGATTTGGTTTCACATTGTAATTCATGGAGCGCACTATCCTGCATTAAATCAGAAAGTCCAAACTCTGCAGTTATAGTTTTCACTCTGCAAACAAACCGAACCATGTTTCAGTTTGATCCGGACCCTGAACGCCTCTTTTGGTCGGAGGAACCTTTCACACCTGATATTTAAGTCAAAGGGTCCGGACCAAACAAGGAAGGTGTGAAAGCGCCTTTAGAAACTAACCTGTTGTGGTTATTGCACCGATAATTTTAAACATGGATATTTTTACCTCCATTTTACTTGTTGCATCACTTTGTGCCACACAGGGACTTCAACTGTCCATAACTCACTTTAGTTAATAGTTAACATATATTTATTTATTATATTTACCTTTTGACCTTATTTATATTACATTCACTCATACGACAGCAAATCAGATAAATAACACACTGGCTTTTGTTTCATGCAACATACTTTCCTTATTCTTAATGAACTGACAGCACCTCAGTTCCTATTGGAAGTGCACACGTTTAGTTTTCTTCTGCACAGTCACACTTTAGATGTTTCATCAAGTTTGTCTTCAGTTCTAAGTTTGAGTCACTCACTGAAGCCGGCCATTAAATACAGGAGGTAGCTCATTGGACTGGACCATGTGCCTTCCACATCATAGGGGAGGATGATTTGGATTTATAATTTAATTTGGTTAATTGGTTTCATGTTTAATGCTGACTTACTAATTAGCTGTTTTTTTGGGGTGGAATTTGTAGTTAAGCTGTTTGTCTTTGTTTGCTCCTTCTGTTTCTGAAATGCTCTGATCAGTCATTATACATCTTCTCCTTTGTTAGATCTGTTTCTGTTCAGTCGACCCCTTATGGACCAGAACTCTGTATTTTGTTCACTTTTAGGTAAATAAATCAGTTTATTGTTGAAAAGCAGCTGTGATCACACACTTCATCCTGTTTATTCTGGTTTCTGTTGTAAACGCTTTGATAGAATTACATTTTAAAGCTGCATTAAAATGATAATTTTTTATTTTACTCATATAACCAAAACACTTTGCACACATTACGTGAACAACCTCAAAGTAAAGTTGATATATTTTAATCTACACCTATTTATGACATCACAAGTCTGTGCCTTGATGCACAAACAACCTTTTAAACTGTTTCACTGTAAAGGAACAAAAACTAAATCTACTGTAACTAATGAGCAGCAGGAGACTCACCGTTTGTGCCATGTCTTCACCTCTTCGTCTATCAGCTTCTGCCGCAGCCTGTGTGTGTGCACCGGAATACTGCAGATAAAGAACCTGTATAACTTGCCTTAACGGCACAAATTTCACAATAATTTATAAGCGGAGTGCTGAGTGTCAGTTCTCGTGAATTGTGAAGCAGGTTCGTTCATGTTTCGACCATTTGTGACGCTGTGAGAGAACATTTGCTCAATGTAAGTATTGAGGTGGGAGGCGAATACAGCCCGAGGTTAAGATCCTACTTTCAGGAAGGCGTCCAAACTGGGAGAGCTGTAAGTTTCACTTGTAGTGGAAAATAACTAAGTGTGGTTGAAACCTATTTTGTAGTTGAAGAGTAACTTTTTGCAGACCTGTCTAAGACTCCATGACCTGAAGTGTTTGTGACCTGAAACCTATATGACCTTTCTATATACCTGTTTGACCTTTCTATTACTTGTGGACTGTCCAGGAATCTAATGGAAACTATGCAAATTATTTATTCCTGTGTTTTAATTCCTGTCTCAAACTGCGCCTACAGAACCAGTCTGAACTGGCTCAGGCAAACAGCCTTAGTTCTCCTATATAAGATCCTTGCATTTGACTGTTCCTCATCTTCACTCTGAGATCACTGTGACTCTCTGTGTTGATCCTTTCTGCAGAAAGCCCCTATTAAAATACACAAAGACAAATTTGGTGTTCCAGCCTCTTGTGTTTTCAGATTTCCATCACAAATTCTACTTCGATTACATTAAATATATAATGAAGAATTGATCACAACAAAACAAATGAGTACAATGAAAAAATGGAAACGTGATAAATGGCTTTTCTAAATATATTTTTTACATTCACAGTTTAGATTCAAGTCTTAAAATTAGGAAAATCATTTTCACTGAAGAAAGACTTAAATTAGTTCTGATTCAAGGTCCAGTCTTTTAACTGTGTTGAAGGAACCACAACAACCGTTTTCTCTCTAGTCTGCACAAGTGAAATTGTTTATTTAAATAGTTTCAATCATAATCAATGTCGGCTGCATCAACTCAAACAATGGAGAGATCTTTCTTGTCATGTTTCTGTCTCATTAGTGCCAGTGTTGATGATGTCTTCTTGTTTTCTTCCTGTAGTCTTCCTCTTCCTCTTCCTCTTCCTCTTCCAGTGTGTAGAATTTTGTGAAATGTAGTGGTGAAGTGTCATGTTGCAGCTGAACACCCCTCACCTTACCCTCCCCTTCCAAACATGAGGAGACTCACCCTTCGTGCCATGTCTTCAGCTCTTCGTCTATCAGCTTCTGCCGCAGCCTGTGTGTGTGCACTGGAATACTGCAGATAAAGAACCTGTATAACCTGCCTGCACGGCCCAAATTTCACAATAATTTACTAGCGGAGGGCTGAGTTTCATTTCTCATGAATTTTGAAGCAGGTTCGTTCATGTTTCGACCATTTGTGACGCTGTGAGAGAACATTTGCTCAATGTAAGTACTGAGGTGGGAGGCGAATCACAGCCCGAGGATCAGATCTTATGTTCAGGAACACGTCCAAACTGGGAGAGCTGTAAGTTTCACTTCTCCCCAGCTCCTCGTTGAGAGCTTGAAACAGGAAGGCCTCAGTCAGAGCAACACTGGGATCCCGTCGTCCTTTTAGCAGGATGTTTGGAGAGATCCCCCCCCCCCACTCAGATCAATGCTGCTGTGCTTTGTATGAAAAGCAGCTGTCATACAGTACGTCCTGCTCCTGGGCCAAGAGACACTTGAACCATCACAGCTACAAGTGTAACCCTCATCTCAACACTTACATCAGACCCACTTTCAAAAAAACATCCTGACTCTGTAAAAACACCTTTATTTCCACAAATGTCTCCACTTGAAAGTTATAACACTCATATTGGTCCTCACAGAGATAGAGACATAAGAGCATGCACCCCCCCCCCACACACACACATGCAGCATGTAGATCTGTGTGAATCCTCCTGGCTCCACCTGCCTCGTCTGTAACAGGCTCCACATGTGAACAGTGTCGGACTGTGATGCAGCACAATGTTGGCACAGACACGACGGAGGATAAACACCCTCTCAGCTCATAACTAGAGCACAAGAAAAGCATCACTGTGTTCTCCTCTTCCTCTCCGCTGCCCTGCTCCACCTCTCACCGCTTCATTTACTTTGTTCAAAAACACATCTAACATCCTTTTATTTTCCTGCAAAGTTCAGATACGCGTTTCAAAAGTAACATAACACAACGTGTTGAAATAAAAAACACATCCATCGTTGGGAAGATAGTTTTCATTTTATTCTACTTCGGTCATTACATTGATTATATAATGAAGAATTGATCACAACGCAACAAATTAGTTGGATGAAAAATGGAAAGATGTGATAAATGTCTTTGCTAAATATATTTTTTAAATGAGGAAAATCATTTACACTGAAGAAATGTATCTTAAATTGTGTTTTATTGCAAATAAATTGTGTGCAAATGATTATTTGATCCGTTTAAAAAGTGAAAACTGACATGAAAGACAAAGAAACATCCATAACATCACACCACATCACATTTCAATAAGAGCATCAACCATGAGAGAACAAACCCAGAACAACAAGAATCAAGTACAATTTGCTTCAAGAAAGCCAAACTACAAAGTGCTATATGTAAGTGTTATATAAGTGCTACTAGATATATATAGGTGCTACTAAACAGATATAGAAGTATATATTTTATCTTTTATCCAAGGTGAAGTCTGAAGAGATGTGTCTTTAGTCTGATCATCCAGATGATTTAATGCCTTATTGTCTTATCTGATTCAAGGTCAAGTCTTTTAACTGTGTTGAACAACAACCTTTTTCTCTCCAGATTTCACAAGTGAGATCGTTTATTTAAAAAGTTTAAATCATAATCACCGTCAGCTACATGCCAACATTCATTGTTGCCAGTGTTTGGGATTTGTTCTTGTTTTGTTCTTGTTGTCTTCCTCTTCCTCTTAACTGCTGGAACGACTGCGAAACAGAGATCTACATAAAGCATATGCCCCAACTACTTGGATACGTATGAGGAGACTTAGATGGCCAAGGCTGAGAAGACTGCGAACAAAGATTTTTATTTCACCTGCGAGAGACAAGATGAGACAAACCGTTATTTTTTAAACAATCAACAAACTGCAGGTCAAAACATTTTGATAATTTTTCATTGAAATATAATCTGGACGAGTGGAATGTCACTCAGTAAAGCTCTGCCACAGTCCCCTTATGAAACCACACTTAAAGGTTCAATGTGTAGAATCTAGTGACATCTAGTGGTGAAGTGTCATGTTGCAGCTGAACACCCCTCACCTCACCCTCCCCTTCCAAACATCAGAGAGAACCTGTGGCAGCTTCAGTCGTCATAGAAACTCAAAAGGTTTAGTTTGTCCAGTCTGGGCTACTGTAAAAAACATGGCTGCCTCCATAGAGAGGACCTGCTCCGGATGTAAATATAAAGTATTAAAATATAAAGTATGTTGATGAAAAGTATTTAAATATAAAGTATATTCATATGAAGTATTTAAATATAAAGTATGTTCATATAAAGTATTTAAATATAAACGACCCATTCTAGGGTAAAGAAAACAACAATTCGTACAATTTAGATGAAACACACTAGTGGAAACATCACTAGTATTATTGTATATTCAATTTCTGCCAATAGATCCTTTCACCTAAATCTTACACACTGGACCTTTAATGGCTGTGAGATGGTTGGTTGAACATTCTGGATTATTATGTATATGACACAGTGAAGGTGACAGATGAACCCAGTGATTAAAGAGTTTGTTCATCTTCCTGTAGTGTTTGAAATATCACAATGGACTCACATCTGCATGTATTCAGTTGCACTAGATTGTGTTAAATAAATAAATAGATAAATAGATAGATAAAGGGCTCAATAAAATGAGTTTTAACTACATCTGTTCTGCTGTGATTCCAGTTGAAATGTTTCAGAAGCTTGTTTACTCTATTATAAATCATGTTCTGATTCTTTCTGTTCACATGGCATCTGAGTTTATTATAAACACGATTGTTCATAATGTAAAGATGTGGTTTCCCTGTGGGCTGCAGAAACTGAACTAAACAAACTAAACTTTACCTGATTAAACCTGTTTATAAAACAGATTTACCAACAATAACATTAAATTACTATTACTACTATTTAAAGATGTATCTTCCACATTATTAATCAGTATTTCCTCTGCAATAGCCTTTCAGAATATTTATATTCCTCTCGAGGGTCATTTTAATCGTTTCCACACATTTCACGCTCTATATATTGACTTCAATTTGATTTATTTATATTCATACTATTTTAAAGTAGAGTTATTAGTTAGTAATATCAAGCCTCATTAACATTTTTTTATGTAATAAGGGTTTGATAACGACACCATAGGAATATATATCAGCTGATGTTTTAGTATCATAAATGTTTTATATCCCCAATATCAGGATCTCCACTACATGCACTTCAGATAACTATTAGGAATCCTGTCTCTTTGATTCTTTTGAGTCATATCAGAGTTGTAGAGAGAGCTTCTCAGTTAGCGGAGCGTTCAAGACCATGACTCACTTTGTGGAGAAAACAGAAAGGAAGACTCGTCTACTGTCAATCGCCTTTTAAAAAACACAACATCTACCCACTGATTTTGCTGTGGAAGAGTTAACGAGGTTAACGAACCCAACAGTTAGATACACACCTGCCGAGACTCTGCCTTGCCGTATCGCATCTCGATGGCAAAGTGCGCACAGTTGTAAGTGTCAACGTTGTACTGTAGCTCGCTGTCCACCATCGCACAGGCCTCCTTCACTATGACGTTGCGCTTACGAGCCTCGTAATTTTCATCCAGCAGATTGTTGACGTGGTAACGGTGATTGCCGACCACATCAGTGATCTTCTCATGCTTCACTTTTCCGGTGCTGCTACTCGGATTTGCCGACGAGCCAGATGACTGACCACCTGTGTGTTTTATAGAAAAGACAAACAGGAAGAACAGGGAGGCAAAGAAAGAGGAAAGGAGGAAGGTGCCATCATGAAATACACGTCATGTCCATGTGATATTCTAACGTGAATATATTTATCACTTCACTCACCGTCTGTAGTGAAATGAACCACTTCATTCTCTCCGATGTAGACGGCCCAGTGCTGATAGGGCCCACGGAAGATCTCGATCAGGTCTCCTGGTTTTCCATTAAACTAAAAAGAAACATGAAAATACAAATATAAATAATAAAGTGTACATGTAGTCAATGTAAATGTGCAGTGATCAAAGTGCTCTGCATCATGGCTTCCTGTTGTATTTGTTTGTGTGCACGAGCACGAGGATCATACGACGACACAGCCCTGCCACAGGTTGACGTACGAAAGAAACTCCACTAATGTATCAGGACTTGGAGGAAAGTTTACTTGAGTCGTTTTCACACCTAAAAGTCTGAAACCAACATTGTTTCCATTTGATCTGTTTAGATTTGGTTTCACATTGTAATTCATGGAGCGCACTAAACATTTGTCAGAGATACGTACGTCCTGTGGTCATCAGCTTCGTGGACTGAGACCACCTTCACTTGACATTGATTAGATTGTAGACAACATGTGTTTCTGACATCCACGTGTTCAGGTGCTGTATTCACCAAGTGGTTTGAATAAAGTGCATGTGAAAAAAGGTCGTGTTTCGTTTGATGGGAGAAAACTAATGAACCCAGTGATTTCATTAGTTTTGTTGGAACTCTGTCATCATTTAGATTTTACTCTCACAAAATGAACTTCCTTGTCGTTCAAGCATTAAATCATCAGAGGTGAAGACAACAAGAAGTTCTGTTGAAGTTGTGAAGAAGTTGAGGCAGCATTAAATCAGAAAGTCCAAACTCTGCAGTTCTAGTTTTCACTCTGCAAACGAACCAAACCACGGTTCAGTTTGACCCTGAACGCCTCTTTTGGTCGGAGGAACCTTTCACACCTGATATTTAAATTCAGACAAAACTGAAAAGTCAAAGGGTCGTGAACAAACCAGGAAGGTGTGAAAGTGTCTTTAGAAACTAACCTGTTGTGGTTATTGTACAGATAATTTCAAACATGTCTGAAAATGGATATTTTTACCTCCAGTATTTTGATTTATTTCCATTACAAAGACCGATCTTCATGTTTATGTATTTTACTTGTTTCATCACTTTGTGTCACACAAGGACTTTAACTGTCAATAACTCACTTTAGTTAATAGTTAACATTTATTTATTTATTATGTCGACCTTTTGACCTCATTTATATTACATTTCTCTCTCTCTCTCTCTCTCTCCCCCTATCCCTCTCTCTCTCTCTCTGTCATGGCGGAGTGAGTGTGGAAGTGAAAGTGGGTTTAAGACAAAATTTACTGAGCTTTATCATTTAGGTTTATGTTTGTTTGTTCGTCTTTAGTTGTCTAGTTGTTGTTTTTCTGTTTAGATTAGTTTGCTGAGTGAGTGTGTGAGTGTGTGTGTGCGTGTGTGCTAACAGGCAGCATGCCTGTGGTTGTGGCAGCAGCAGCCGAGTTTGAAAGGCTGACTCGCCGGCATGCCATCAAGGTGATCCCCTCAGTGGCATGTAGTGTGGCAGAGGCCGCGCTGGCTGTGGGGAGGTGGTCGGGTGTGACTCGGTCAAGTCGGCCTCTCGGATGAACGGAGCTATCGTAATGTTTCTAGATAATACGGCGAAGGTGAGCGAGGTGGTGGAAAAGGAGTGGTGAGCCAATATAAGGCCTTTACCCCCTTTCTTCATTCTCTTTCTACAATCCCTCCAAGGAGAGAAGGCTGTCCAGCCTCTTTCCCTGCATCGCCGAGGGGAGAAGCCTGGCTTCCAAGATAGTCTCACCATCTCTTCCTGGTTTTTACAAGAGTGTTTTTAAAGTCTGGAACCTTTTAAAAAAAAGAGCGAAGGCAACTGGGGGACTCCCTGCACTGGCTGCTGCAGGAGCCTGTCCTGTATGGGACCATTTTAGATCAACCCCGCTGGGCACAAGTCACCTTGTCCAGAGTGCTGCAGGCTGCGGGGGTCTCCACGCTGGGCCAGGTGGTGGAGCTAGCCGGGCCTGGACTAGAAGACCCCACAGGTCTGGCCAACAAACTGGGGATTAAATCCGAAAGAACGATGGAGGGGGTACTTGACCACTGGAGGAGAAGACTGGCAGATCAGGACATCTTGGTTTTAAACACTTTTAAAGATGGTTCCATTTCCCCCAATGTGGAGGACCCTTTCTCCGCCACTTTCCTGGCACTGGATGTAGTTTTCTGGACCTCTGGTGCAGACGGCTCGCCCGGTCTCCCTGGAGGGAGCTTCCGGAAAAACTCTCTATGGGCTAATGGTAAAAACACTTAACATAAAAAAAACTGAATGGACGGACTGACACTGCTTGGAGGAGCTATTTTGGTGGAGCCCAAGAAACCGCAACTCAGTGGAGGTCGCTTTATAAACCTCCACTGAGTAAGAGACACGGAGACCTCCAGTGGAGGTTGCTCCACGGCATCATGGCGGTGAACGCTTTTGTCTCCATAATCAAGAACACAGTGGAAGACAAATGCCCTTTTTGTGGTAGAAAGGAAACAATCTTTCACTGTTTTTATGAGTGTCACCGTCTCTCTGATTTGCTTCTGTTTTTACAAGTTGTTGTTACCAGTTTTAAAGAGGTTTTTAACAAGCGGGTTTTTATTCATGGTTTTAAATACACTCGCCAACAAAAACAGAAAAGCCATCTTTTAAACTTTGTTTTAGGGCAGGCTAAGATGTCCGTGTACATAACCAGGAAGAGGAAGGTAGAGCAGAACCTCCACATTGAGTCGGTCCCTGTCGGTGTCAACATGATTAGATCCAGACTGTTGGTTGATTTTAGTTTTTATAAAGCAGCAGGTGACCTGGACTCTTTTAATGATCTGTGGTGTTTTCAAGATGTTTTATGTTCGGTGACAACTCGAGAACTCCTTTGTGCTGATTATCTTGTGTGATTCTTTTATTTATTTATTTAAAGCTAAATGTGTAATTTAAAATAATTTATCAGGTGTTTCAATGTGTATTGTCAAAAATAGTGCCGAATAAAGTTGTTTTCAAAATTCAAAATTCTCCCTCTCTCTCTCTCCCTCTCCCTCTCTCTCTCTCTTTCTCTCTTTCTCTCTTTCTCTCTTTCTCTCTCTCTCTCTCTCTCTCCTCCTTTTGTTTCTGAAATGCTCTGATCAGTCTTTATATATCTTCCCCTTTGTTAGATCTGTTTTTGTCTTTGTTCAGGTCCGACTCTGTTCAGTTACATTTGGTTAAAGTTTATAAAACTTAAGTTCTGTTCAGTCGACCCCTTATGGACCAGAACTCTGTATTTTGTTCACTTTTAGTTAAATAAAATCTTTTATTGTTGAAAACCATTCAGAATATTTATATTCCTCTCGAGGGTCATTTTAATCATTTCCACTCATTTCACGCTCTATATATTTGCTTGAATTTGATTTTTTTATATTCATATCTATTTAAAGTAGAGTTTACAATTAAACAGTATAATATCAGCCTCATTTACATTTTATGTAATAAGGGTTTGATAACGACACCATAGGAATATATATCAGCTGATGTTTAGTATCATAAATGTTTTATATCCCCAATATCAGTATCTCCACTACATGCACTTCAGATAACTATTAGGAATCCTGTCTCTTTGATTCTTTTGAGTCATATCAGAGTTGTAGAGAGAGCTTCTCAGTTAGCGGAGCTTTCAAGACCATGACTCACTTTGTGGAGAAAACAGAAAGGAAGACTCGTCTGCTGTCAATCGCCTTTTAAAAAACACAACATCTACCCACTGATTTTGCTGTGGAAGAGTTAACGAGGTTAACGAACCCAACAGTTAGATACACACCTGCCGAGACTCTGCCTTGCCGTATCGCATCTCGATGGCAAAGTGCTCACAGTTGTTAGTGAGAACGTTGTACTGTAGCTCGCTGCCCACCATCTCACAGGCCTCCTTCACTATGGTCATAGGCTTACGAGCCTCGTACTTTTCATCCAGCAGATTGTTGATGTGGTAACGATGATCGCCGACCACTTTGGCGAACTTCTCACGCTTCACCTCTCCTCTGCTGCTCAGAAGCTCCGACGAGCCAGATGAGTCACCACCTGTGTGTTTTATAGAAAAGACAAACAGGAAGAACAGGGAGGCAAAGAAAGAGGAAAGGAGGAAGGTGCCATCATGAAATACACGTCATGTCCATGTGATATTCTAACGTGAATATAGTTATCACTTCACTCACCGTCTGTAGTGAAATGAACCACTTCTTGTCCTCCGATGTAGACGGCCCAGTGCTGATAGGGTCCATCACGGAAGATCTCGATCAGGTCTCCTTTATTTCCTTTAAACTAAAAAGAAACATGAAAATACAAATATAAATAACAAACTGGACATGTAGTCAAAGTAAATGTGCAGTGATCAAAGTGCTCTTCATCGTGGCTTCCTGTTGTATTTGTTTGTGAGCACGAGCACGAGGGTCATACGACGACACAGCCCTGCCACAGGTTGACGTACGAAAGAAACTCCACTAATGTATCAGGACTTGGAGGAAAGTTTACTTGAGTCGTTTTCACACCTAAAAGTCTGAAACCAACATTGTTTCCATTTGATCTGTTTAGATTTGGTTTCACATTGTAATTCATGGAGCGCACTAAACATTTGTCAGAGATACGTACGTCCTGTCGTCATCAGCTCTGCAGTTCTTACTTTCACTTTATCTCTGTCTCTTTGTCTTTGTTTGCTCCCTTTGTTTCTGAAATGCTCTGATCAGTCTTTATATATCTTCTCCTTTGTTAGATCTGTTTTTGTCTTTGTTCAGATCCGATTCTGTTCAGTTACATTTGGTTAAAGTTTATAAAACTTAAGTTCTGTTCAGTCGACCCCTTATGGACCAGAACTCTGTATTTTGTTCACTTTTACTTAAATAAATCAGTTTATTGTTGAAAAGCAGCTGTGATCACACACTTCATCCTGTTTATTCTGGTTTCTGTTGTAAACTCTTTGATAGAATTACATTTTGAAGCTGGCGACCACTGCATTACGTGAACAACCTCAAAGTGAAGTTTGTTGATATATTTTAATCTACACCTATTTATGACATCATGTCTGCGCCTTCACCTTGTCACACACAAAGAACATTTAAACTGTTTCACTCTAAAGGGACAAAAACTAAATCTACTGTAACTAATGAGCAGCAGGAGACTCACCCTTCGTGCCATGTCTTCAGCTCTTCGTCTATCAGCTTCTGACGCATCCTTTGTGTGTGCACTGGATTACCGCAGTTAAAGAACCTGTATAACCTGCCTGCACGGCCCTAATGTAACAATACTTTACTAGTAGAGGGCTGAGTTTCATTTCTCGTGAATTGTGCAGCAGGTGCGTTCAGGTTTCGACCATTTGTGACGCTGTGAGAGAACATTTGCACGATATAAGTACTGAGGTGGCAGGTGAGTCACAGCCCGAGGATCAGATCTTATGTTCAGGAAGGCGTCCAAACTGGGAGAGCTGTAAGTTTCACTTCTCCCCAGCTCCTCATTGAGCGTGAAACAGGAACATCCCGTCGTCCATTTAGCTCTGCAGGATGTTTGGAGAAATCCCCCCCCCCCATGTGTCATGGTGCAGCTGAACACCCCTCACCTCACCCTCCCCTTCCAAACATGAGAGAGAACCTGTGGCAGCTTCCGTCGTCATAGAAACTCAAAAGGTTTAGTTTGTCCAGTCTGGGCTACTGTAAAAAACATGGCTGCCTCCATAGAGAGGACCTGCTCCTGATGTAAATATAAAGTATTTAAATATAAAGTATGTTCAAATAAAGTATTTAAATATAAAGTATTTTCATATAAAGTATTAAAATATAAAATATGTTCATATAAAGTGTTTAAATATAAACGACCCATTCTAGGGTAAAGAAAACAACGACACAGCCCTGCCACAGGTTGACGTACGAAAGAAACTCCACTAATGTATCAGGACTTGGAGGAAAGTTTACTTGAGTCGTTTTCACACCTAAAAGTCTGAAACCAACATTGTTTCCATTTGATCTGTTTTGATTTGGTTTCACATTGTAATTCATGGAGCGCACTAAACATTTGTCAGAGATACGTACGTCCTGTCGTCATCAGCTCTGCAGTTCTTACTTTCACTTTATCTCTGTCTCTTTGTCTTTGTTTGCTCCCTTTGTTTCTGAAATGCTCTGATCAGTCTTTATATATCTTCTCCTTTGTTAGATCTGTTTTTGTCTTTGTTCAGGTTCGATTCTGTTCAGTTACATTTGGTTAAAGTTTATAAAACTTAAGTTCTGTTCAGTCGACCCCTTATGGACCAGAACTCTGTATTTTGTTCACTTTTACTTAAATAAATCAGTTTATTGTTGAAAAGCAGCTGTGATCACACACTTCATCCTGTTTATTCTGGTTTCTGTTGTAAACTCTTTGATAGAATTACATTTTGAAGCTGGCGACCACTGCATTACGTGAACAACCTCAAAGTGAAGTTTGTTGATATATTTTAATCTACACCTATTTATGACATCATGTCTGCGCCTTCACCTTGTCACACACAAAGAACATTTAAACTGTTTCACTGTAAAGGAACAAAAACTAAATCTACTGTAACTAATGAGCAGCAGGAGACTCACCGTTCGTGCCATGTCTTCAGCTCTTCGTCTATCAGCTTCTGAAGCATCCTGTGTGTGTGCACTGGATTACCGCAGTTAAAGAACCTGTATAACCTGCCTGCACGGCCCTAATGTAACAATACTTTACTAGTAGAGGGCTGAGTTTCATTTCTCGTGAACTGTGCAGCAGGTGCGTTCAGGTTTCGACCATTTGTGACGCTGTGAGAGAACATTTGCACGATGTAAGTACTGAGGTGGCAGGTGAGTCACAGCCCGAGGATCAGATCTTATGTTCAGGAAGGCGTCCAAACTGGGAGAGCTGTAAATTTCACTTCTCCCCAGCTCCTCATTGAGCGTGAAACAGGAACATCCCGTCGTCCATTTAGCTCTGCAGGATGTTTGGAGAAATCCCCCCCCCCCCCCACTCAGATCAATGTTGTTGTGCTTTTTATGAAAAGCAGCTGTAATACAGTACGTCCTGGTCCCGGGCCAAGAGCCGTTTTTAAAAACTCTTCTTTCCTCTATGTATTTCCTCTCTGCTCTCTTCTGGTTGTCTTCAGCTCATTGACAGTGACAGAAGCCAGAGGAGATCTGACACCAAACATTCATCTCACTTCCTGTCCTTCACTGCCGCCTTCGGCCACAGCACCTGTTGACCTGCTGCCTCGTCTGACCTCACACACATATACTCTATGATTTCTCTCGCTTTCTTTCTTTCTTTCTGTCTCTCGTTCTACAACACTAGCAAATCCCACTTCATCGGACGTAATCTCAGCCGACACTGGACGAGAGGTGGATCTTCATTGTGAACAGGGCCACCTACAATTTGACATATTCAGGCTCAGGCTGGGTCGAGCAGAGAGGACATTACATGTTTTCGTTGACAGCACATCGAGACCTCATCACCAAAAGCTCCTCGTCTTTGTCTGCAGCTTCTACGTGCTCGGCTTCGCTTTTTCATCCTGCAGTATTTTGTCCTGTGTTAGAAACGTCATCAACACACCCACTCGCTTGCAGTGACATTTTCCTACTGTATTCTCACGTGGACTCACTCTGACCTCATCTGGAGCTCTAGGGAGCGGGCAGGAAAAACTCTAGAACAATATCTGGGGTTCAGGGGATGAAAGCAGAAAAACTGTAATACAATAGAGGAACGAGACAATTTCCAGGTAACTTTCTTTTCCTTGTGTCTCTCAGTCCTTCTTTCTAATATCATTATCTCCCTCATATCCTTTTATTCCTTCCTCCCTCATGACCTCCCTCCTGCTCACGCTTCTACCTTTGACCTTTGACCTTCCTCGCTGAACTCTGCAGCATGTGTGTGCTGGGTTTAATCAGAGCCCCGAGGCAGAAAGCACAGCTCTCATCCGGCACTGGTTTCATCGCGTGCCCCCCTCGTCTTCCTCCTAATCTGCGTCCTGTGGGTGCACACTCCCTCTCCTCCTGTGACTGAGGAGCAGCGGTAAAACCCTCGTCGAGCTTCGACCGGCGGACTCTCATTCCTCCCTCCTCCTCCTCCTCCTCCTCCTCCTCCTCCTCCACGCTCACTGCAGGTTCAGACAGGGCCGTGGTCTTTGATATGCTAATGCATTCCTCTTTTTCATGTCTTTAAAGTATCGACTGGTGGTTGTGCGTCCGCAGCTCGATCCTCGTCTGAGAGAGGGGGGAGATATTGTGGAGAGCGAGATGCTTAGTCAGTGATTTGCAGGCTTTTCCCTCATCGAGTCTTAAAAAGAAGAAACCAGTTGAACCAGGTGAGAACGACGTTCAGGCGTTCAGGAATTTGTGGCGGTGGCAGGGGCGTGGCAGCCGGTGGACAGACAGACGCTCACCTGGCGTTCAGGTGAGATTCCTGTAAAAGCTCAATCACAAGGTAACAAAGGTGAAGTCACTTAAAGGGCAAGAGATAAACATGCATGATTAACTATTACGTATTGAAATTGTATGCATGAAATGATACCAACAGCTTTAAAATGTGAGCTTGTGGAGTCAATACATAATCTTATATAGAACTAAGAAATGTTTCCTTTGTCTTTCATTCATATGAAATTAAATGTATATGATACAATCATCATTAAAAACTCTTCGCTTTGGCCTCTTTGGTTTTTATCCCAGCAGATTTTATTTATTTATTTATTATCATCAGTATTTTGATATATTACGTATTGCTGTTTTCTTGTTGTACCTTTTACTTTGAGAAGCACTTTAGTCAAACAATTTGTTTTAAATGTGCGATAAAAATAAGGTTGACATTGTCATTGATATGTAGTTTGTGAGAAAGTGAGAAACTCCTCATAATGATTTACACGTTGTTGGGACCTGGTATTTGTGAACTACAGTTCGGCCTACATGTGTAGTCAAAAGACTAAGGCCGCATCTCCTTTGTTCTGGAGAAAACCAGAGCCTCCAGAACTCAGTCTCCCAGGGTGCGTCAACGTCACACAGAGGTGTGAAAACCGACCGGGGACACAAGTTTCAACCACTATTGGTCACTCTGGGCCCCATGACCCATGAGGTCACCATGCCAATATAAGCCCAGTTCTCGCCCACTCCTTTCTCTTTCCACGAAACTCTCAGAGGAGAAGGGTGGCTGTCCAGCTCACTCTTTTCGATTCCTCAACTCAACGCAACCCTCCGAGAGGAGCTCACCTTTTCGGTCTGCTCAAATTCAATGGAGGAGAGGTGCAGCTTTCCACTCACCTCAACAAGGAAACCTCCTCCCAATCCAAGCTCTACCAACCTTCAAGCAGCGACACCAGGTCCTGCTTAACAACGAACAGCAAAACTGCTGCATCGCACAGCAGAACCACAAAGGCAGGAGCCACAAACCAGCAAGACGACTTCACAGAACTTCGAACAGCACAGCAACCCTTTTTTTTCCTTTCCATGGACGGGTAACACAACTGGGCTTAATAATTATACTAGGCTAAGCAAAGACTGTTTATTCGATTCCTTGTGATGTTTATAAGTTTGATTCGTGTTGCTGTGATATTTTGGTTACAAGTTATTTGAAAGTTAATGTTAGTTATGCTCTTCAGTCTTTCTCTGCATGCATCTAGTAACTTTCTCTAATTTGACACCAACACAGACACACGCATATCTCAGCACCCTTCTCTCTGACTCCCGCTTCATGTCGTAAACAGGGGGGGGGGGGCGTTATCTTTGGAGTGGCCAACCGCCATTTTGGAAGCACGCTCACTCACACACACACACACACATACTCACATACACATCTTTATATATCAAGTACACCATTAGTGATTTGTGTTTTTATACTTTATTATCTTCATAATGTTTTTCTTTCACAAATGTCAAGAACTCTATATCTTCAACTTAGATGACTATCTATATGGTAATTTTGGTTATAGTTATTAATTTAATTGTTAATCAGAGTTCCAAATTTGTAGTTAGTACTTTTATGAGACTTCATCAATAAATTGGCTCTTTTCCTTCCTTTGAAGGGTGAAAAAAAATGATGACACCTTTCTGCGGCAAAACCTGCCTGAAGGTTAAAATTGTTAAATCTGCCAGATCAGACTGAGTACTACATTGAGTATGATCCAATGAGTGAACAAAACTCTTGGACAGTCCAAAAATGACCTTATCACTGTATGTGCCACTCTCTCTGCATCTAATCTAACAATTTACAATGTCAAATTTTCCTTTTTTTTCTCACTTACCTAGTAAAGAGCACAGGTTATTCATATTGTACTGTCATTGTAATCTGAATTATTTGTCTAACTTGAATCTTGCTTAGCCAAAGTAGATAGTATAAACAAATGCCCAGATGTTAGCATCCAAATGAACTGAAAATTAACTTTTCCAGCTGTGGACTAAACATGTTCAAGTTTCGCCCTCAGGAACACACGTCAGGTGTGATCCTGAGAACGAAGGGGGGATGTTGGGACCTGGTATTTGTGAACTACAGTTCGGCCTACATGTGTAGGCAGAAGCCTAGAGCACATGTTCTTTGTTACCGAGACAAACCAGAGCCTCCACAACTCAGTCTCCCAGGGGGCTTAAACTTCACAACGAGGTGGTTAAATGCGCCCTGAACACAACTTTCAACCACTATCGGTCACTCTAGGCCCCATGACCCATGAGGTCACCAGGCCAATATAAGCCCAGTACCCCCTCTCTTATCTCTCTTTCGACTCATCTCTTCTACTCAACTCTCCAAGAGGAGCTCACCTCTCTTTCTGCTCAACTTCAATGGAGGAGAGGTGCAGCTTTCCAGCTCTCCAGCCAGGGAAACTTCCTCCCTAACCAAGCTCTACCAACCTTCAAGCAGGCCTGCCTGGAGCAGACGGCTAAAACCTTCCAAAGGCAGCGACGTGAGAGCCTGCCCAAGAACTTCAGCACAAGAGCTGTATCGCACAGCTGAACCAGAAAGGCAGGAGCCACAAACCAGCAAGACGACGTCACTGGAATTCGAACAGCACATCAACCTTTTTTCCCTTTTCATGGACGGGTAACACAACTGGGCTTAATAATTATACTAGGCTAAGCAAAGACTGTTTATTAAATTCTGTGTGATGTTCATAAGTTTGATTTGTGTTGCTGTGATATTTTGGTTACAAGTTATTTGAAAGTTAATGTTAGTAATGTTAAGCTCTTCAGTCTTTCTCTGCATGCAACCAGCTACTTTCTCTAACCTGGCACCAACACACACACACGCATATCTCCCCACACATGTCTCTGACCCCCGCCACATGCCGTTAACATTCCAAAGGGCGGTTTGTTATCTTGAGAGCACACTAACACAGACACACAGACACACACACACGCATACTCACATACACATCTTTATATAGTAAGTACACCTTTAGTAATTTGTGTATTTATACTTAATTATCTTCAAAATATGTTTTTCTTTAACAAATGTTGTTTTCATTAATGCTGCATAAGTGTGAATTTTGCCAAATTCTACACTGTCAAGAACTCTATATCCTTCAACTAAGCTAACTATCTTTATGTTAATTTTGGTTATAGTTATTAATTTAATTGTTAATCAGAGTTCCAAATTTGTAGTTAGTACTTTCATGAGACTTAATCAATAAATTGTCTTTCTTTTCCCTTCCTTTGAAGGGTGGTGCCCCGAGGTAACTTTAATCAATTAAAGTTATTATTTAATGTTAATATTTTTTATATTTTTTCTGATTACCAAATTTATTGTCAAGTCTTTTAACTGTGTTGAACAACAACCTTTTTCTCTCCAGATTGCACAAGTGAGATTGTTTATTTAAAAAGTTTAAATCATAATCACTATCAGCTACATGCCAACATTCATTGTTGCCAGTGTTTGGGATTTGTTCTTGTTTTGTTCTTGTTGTCTTCCTCTTCCTCTTAACTGCTGGAACGACTGTGAAACAGAGCTGTACAGAAAGCAAATGCACAATCTACTTGGATACGCATTTGGCAACTGTGGCGACCGAAACACCCACGGCTGAGACGCCCACGGCTGAGAAGCCTGTGAACAAAGCTTTAAAAACCTGCGAGAGACAAGATGAGACAAACCGTTATTTTTTAAACAATCGACAAACTGAAGGTCAAAACATTTAGATACATTTTTATTGAAATATAATCTGGACGAGTGGAATGCCACTCAGTAAAGCTCTGCCACAGTCCCCTCATGAAACCACACTTAAAGGTTCAATGTGTAGAATCTAGTGACATCTTGTGGTGAAGTGTCAGGTTGCAGCTGAACAAAGTATTTAAATATAAACGACCCATTCTAGGGTAAAGAAAAACAACAATTCATACAATTTAGATGAAACACACTAGTGGAAACATCACTAAGATTATTGTATATTCAATTTCTGCCAATAGATCCTTTCACCTAAATCTTACACACTGGACCTTTAATGGCTGTGAGATGGTTGGTTTCACGTTCTGGATTATTATGTATACGACACAGTGAAGGTGACAGATGAACCCAGTGATTAAAGAGTTTGTTCATCTTCCTGTAGTGTTTGAAATATCACAATGGACTCACATCTGCATGTATTCAGTTGCAGGAGATTGTGTTAAATAAATAAATAGAAAGATAAATAGATAAAGGGCTCAATAAAATGAGTTTTAACTACATCTGTTCTGCTGTGATTAGAGTTGAAATGTATCAGAAGCTTGTTTACTCTATTATAAATCATGTTCTGATTCATTCTGTTCACATGGCATCTGAGTTTATTATAAAGACGATTGTTCATAATGTAAAGATGTGGTTTCCCTGTGGGCTGCAGAAACTGAACTAAACAAACTAAACTTTACCTGATTAAACCTGTTTATAAAACAGATTTACCAACAATAACATTAAATTACTATTACTACTATTTAAAGATGTATCTTCCACATTATTAATCAGTATTTCCTCTGCAATAGCCTTTCAGAATATTTATATTCCTCTCGAGGGTCATTTTAATCATTTCCACACATTTCACGCTCTATATATTGACTTCAATTTGATTTATTTATATTCATATTATTTTAAAGTAGAGTTATTAGTTAGTAATATCAAGCCTCATTAACATTTTTTTATGTAATAAGGGTTTGATAACGACACCATAGGAATATATATCAGCTGATGTATTAGTATCATAAATGTTTTATATCCCCAATATCAGTATCTCCACTACATGCACTTCAGATAACTATTAGGAATCCTGTCTCTTTGATTCTTTGAGTCATATCAGAGTTGTAGAGAGAGCTTCTCAGTTAGCGGAGCGTTCAAGACCATGACTCACTTTGTGGAGAAAACAGAAAGGAAGACTCGTCTGCTGTCAATCGCCTTTTAAAAAACACAACATCTACCCACTAATTTTGCTGTGGAAGAGTTAACGAGGTTAACGAACCCAACAGTTAGATACACACCTGCCAAGAGTTTGCCTTGCCGTATCGCATCTCGGTAGCAAAGTGCTCACAGTTGTAAGAGACAACGTCGTACTGTAGCTCGCGGCCCACCATCTCACAGGCCTCCTTCACTATGACGGAAGGCTCGCGAGCTTTGCGCCTGTTGTCCAGCAGATTGTTGACCTGGTAACGGTCATTACTGACCACATCGGCAAACTTCTGACGCAATACTTTTCCGTTGCTGCTGCCTGGATTTGACGACGCGCAAGATAACAGACCACCTGTGTGTTTTATAGAAAAGACAAACAGGAAGAACAGGGAGGCAAATAAAGAGGAAAGGAGGAAGGTGCCATCATGAAATACACGTCATGTCCATGTTTTATTCTAACGTGAATATAATTATCACTTCACTCACCCTCGTTCACTAAATGAACCACTTCATTCTCTCCGATGTAGACGGCCCAGTGCTGATAGCCCCATCGGGAGATCTCGATCAGGTCTCCTGGTTTTCCTTTAAACTAAAAAGAAACATGAAAATACAAATATAAATAATAAACTGGACATGTAGTCAATGTAAATGTGCAGTGATCAAAGTGCTCTTCATCGTGGCTTCCTGTTGTATTTGTTTGTGTGCACGAGCACGAGGGTCATACGACGACATAGCCCTGCCACAGGTTGACGTACGAAAGAAACTCCACTAATTTATCAGGACGTGGAGGAAAGTTTACTTGAGGTTCTCCCCGACGTTCACGCTGCGGGGTTAGACTGCGGTTACAGTCAAAGATGAGTCAAAAAAGGATTAAATGCTCAGGTGCACAATTCAGAAAGCGCTGCAAAGTAGAGGAGGAGAAGAAAGAACAATATAGAGGTAAGAATCACCCCGATTGTGGAAAATCATTAATGTTTATTTTTGTCGACATAAATAGCTAGCTAGCTGTCAGTACAGCAGATTTAAGGCTCTTTTTATATTTTTTATTATATATTTTTATTATTTTTTATAGCCTACAATTTTGTCTGCCTGTGTGTGCATCTGTATACAGTCCAAAGGTTCTTGGGGATGCATGACAATTTGCGTTGTGTATGTTGGGGGGCGCCAAAGGGTTCGATAACGACACCATATGAATATATATCAGCTGATGTTTTAGTATCAGAAATGTTTTATATCCCCAATATCAGTATCTCCACTACATGCACTTCAGTTAACTATTAGGAATCCTGTCTCTTTGATTCTTTTGAATCAAAGAGACGATCGAGGTGGCAGCTGATGATGGATCCTAATGGCGGCAGTGGACAATGACTGTGGACTATAGTGGCATCCGATCTTGATGGTGGATCATGATCGTGATGGCTGCTGACCACAGACTATGATTGCAGCAGGACTCAGATACTCGACCATTACTGACATTAATCCATCAATTCACTGACCTTCAGTTATGCTACAAAGTGTTTATTCTTATCAATGCTGCTAAAACCCTTATCTTGATGATGTTCTCCTTTACACTTGACATCTATTGCACTTCTGTCCGTCCTGGGAGAGGGATCCTCACATGTGGCTCTCTGAGGTTTCTACGTTCTTTTTACTCTGTTAAAAGGTTTTTTAGTAGTTTTTCCTTACTCTTGTTGAGGGTTAAGGGCAGAGGATGTCACATCATGTTAAAGCCCTATGAGACAAATTGTGATTTGTGAATATGGGCTATACAAATAAAATTTGATTGATTGATTGATTTTGAGTCATATCAGAGTTGTAGAGAGAGCTTCTCAGTTAGCGGAGTGTTCAAGACCATGACTCACTTTGTGGAGAAAACACAACATCTACCCACTAATTTTGCTGTGGAAGAGTTAACAAGGTTAACGAACCCAACAATTAGGTACACACCTGCCGGGACTCTGCCTTGCCGTATCGCATCTCGACAGCAAAGTGCTCACAGTTGTAAGTGGCAACGTTGTACGATAGCTCGCGGCCCACCATCACACAGGCCTCCTTCACTATGACAGAAGGTTCACGAGCCTTGCGGCTTTTATCCAGCAGAATGTTGACTTTGAAACGGTGATTGCCGACCACATCGGTGAGCTTCTCACGCTTCACCTCTGCTCTGCTGCTCAGACTCTCCAACGAGCCAGATGACTGATCACCTGTGTGTTTTATAGAAAAGACAAACAGGAAGAACAGGGAGGCAAAGAAAGAGGAAAGGAGGAAGGTGCCATCATGAAATACACGTCATGTCCATGTGATATTCTAACGTGAATATATTTATCACTTCACTCACCGTCTGTAGTGAAATGAACCACTTCATTTCCTCCGATGTAGACGGCCCAGTGCTGATAGGGCCCACGGAATATCTCGATCAGGTCTCCTAGTTTTCCTTTAAACTAAAAAGAAACATGAAAATACAAATATAAATAACAAACTGGACATGTAGTCAATGTAAATGTGCAGTGATCAAAGTGCTCTTCATCGTGGCTTCCTGTTGTATTTGTTTGTGTGCACGAGCACGAGGGTCATACGACGACACAGCCCTGCCACAGGTTGACGTACGAAAGAAACTCCACTAATGTATCAGGACTTGGAGGAAAGTTTACTTGAGTCGTTTTCACACCTAAAAGTCTGAAACCAACATTGTTTCCATTTGATCTGTTTAGATTTGGTTTCACATTGTAATTCATGGAGCGCACTAAACATTTGTCGGGAGATACGTACGTCCTGTGGTCATCAGCTTCGTGGACTGAGACCACCTTCACTTGACATTGATTAGATTGTAGACAACATGTGTTTCTGACATCCACGTTGTTATGCCATAATGCATGAAACGTGATACCATAAAATGGTGTGCCTTTCGGCATTCAATAAATCTGGTTATCAAAATAAAAATATTAATTATTAATATTTTATTATTAATATTAAATAATAACTTTAATTGATTAAAGTTACCTCGGGGCACCACCCTTCAAAGGAAGGGAAAAGATAGCCAATTTATTGAATAAAGTCTCATAAAGGTTATAACTACAAATTTGGAACTCTGATTAACATTTAAATTAATAACTATAACCAAAATGACCATATAGATAGTTAGCTAAGTTGAAGGATATGGAGTTCTTGACAGTGTAGAGGTTGGCAAAATTCACTTATGCAACATTAATGAAAAAACATTTGTGAAAGAAAAACATTTATTATGAATATAATAAAGTATAAAAACACAAATTACTAATGATCTAATTGCTAAACAAAGATAGGTATGTGTGTATACATGTGTGTGTGTCTGTGTGAGTCAGCGTGCTTTCAAGATGGTCGCTGGCCAAAGAGATAACACCCTTCCCCCACCTATTGGAATGTTTACGACCTGTAGAGATAATGAGGTGAAGAGTTATGCGTGTGTCTGTGTGTGTGTGTGTGTGTGTGTGTGTGTGTGTGTGTGTGTGTGTGTGTGTGTGTGTGTGTGTGCCAAATTAGAGAAAGTTACTAGATTGGATGCAACGAAAGACTGTGAAGAGCATAACAGACTAACATTACTTTCTCAATAACTTGTACCCAAAATATCACAACACCACAAATCAAACTTATAAACCTCACACAGAATCGAATAAACAGTCTTGCTTAGCCTAGTATAATTATTAAGCCCAGTTGTGTTACCAGTCCGTAGAAAGGGGAAATAGGGAAGTTGCTGTGCAGTTCGCAGTTTTGTGTCGTCTTGCTGGTTTCGGTTGAGCTGTGTAGCTCAGTTGCTGGCTGAAGTTTGCAAGCAGGACATCGAGTCGCTGCTAGGACGTTGGTAGAGCTTGGAGGGCGAGGAGGTTTCCTTGGTGAGATGAGCTGGAAGCTGCACCTTTGTGCTCCTCTCGAAGAGTTGGATGGGAAGAGAAGATGTGAGCTGGAGAAGAGGCTCAACAGCCTTCCCTCCTGTAGAAGGATTGTAGGAAGAGGCAGAAGAGGCTCGCAGCCTTCTCTCCTTGGAGGGAGTGTAGAAAGAGGGTGAAGAGTTGGATAAACCTGGCTTATATTGGCCCGGTGACCTCACAGGTCATGGGGTCCAGAGTGACCAATGGGAGTTGAAACCTGTGTCCCTGGGGTGGTTTTCACACCTCTGATGGCCCCTGGGAGACTGAGTCTTGGAGGAACATGCGGCTTCAGGCTCTTGACTGAACATGTAGGCCGAAGTGTGGTTTCACAAAGAACCTTGGCCCAACAACGTGTTCAGGTGCTGTATTCACCAAGTGGTTTGAATAAAGTGCATGTGAAAAAAGGTCGTGTTTCGTTTGATGGGAGAAAACTAATGAACCCATTGATTTCATTAGTTTTGTTGGAACTCTGTCATCATTTAGATTTTACTCTCACAAAATGAACGTGCTTGTTGTTCAAGCATTAAATCATCAGAGGTGAAGACAACAAGAAGTTCTGTTGAAGTTGTGAAGAAGTTGAGGCAGCATTAAATCAGAAAGTCCAAACTCTGCAGTTCTAGTTTTCACTCTGCAAACGAACCAAACCACGGTTCAGTTTGACCCTGAACGCCTCTTTTGGTCGGAGGAACCTTTCACACCTGATATTTAAATTCAGACAAAACTGAAAAGTCAAAGGGTCGTGAACAAACCAGGAAGGTGTGAAAGCGTCTTTAGAAACTAACCTGTTGTGGTTATTGTACAGATAATTTCAAACATGTCTGAAATTGAGGGTTAAGGGCAGAGGATGTCACACCCTGTTAAAGCCCTATGAGACAAATTGTGATTTGTGAATATGGGCTACACAAATAAAATTTGATTGATTGATTGATTGAAAATGGATATTTTTACCTCCAGTATTTTGATTTATTTCCACTGCAAAGACTGATCTTCATGTTTATGTATTTTACATCAATTTGTGCCACACAAGGACTTTAACTGTCAATAACTCACTTTAGTTAATAGTTAACATCTATTTATTTATTATGTCTACCTTTTGACTTTATTTATATTACATTTCTCTCTCTGTCTCTTTGTCTTTGTTTGCTCCCTTTGTTTCTGAAATGCTCTGATCAGTCTTTATATATCTTCCCCTTTGTTAGATCTGTTTTTGTCTTTGTTCAGGTTCGATTCTGTTCAGTTACATTTGGTTAAAGTTTATAAAACTTAAGTTCTGTTCAGTCGACCCCTTATGGACCAGAACTCTGTATTTTGTTCACTTTTAGGTAAATAAATCTGTTTATTGTTGAAAAGCAGCTGTGATCACACACTTCATCCTGTTTATTCTGGTTTCTGTTGTAAACTCTTTGATAGAATTACATTTTGAAGCTGCATTAAAATGATAATGTTGTATTTCTCCCGACTAAAACAGTTTTCACTGTAAAGGAGCAAAAACTAAATCTACTGTAACTAATGAGCAGCAGGAGACTCACCGTTTGTGCCATGTCTTCAGCTCTTCGTCTATCAGCTTCTGAAGCAGAGTGTGTGTGTGCACTGGACTACTGCAGATAAAGAAACTTTATAACCTGCCTGCACGGCCCTAATGTAACAATAATTTACTAGCAGAGGGCTGAGTGTCATTTCTTATGAATTGTACAGAAGGTGCATTCAGGTTTCAACCATTTGTGAAGCTGTGAGAGAACATTTGCACGATGTAAGTGTGGCCAACGAAGTGATTGACTAGTCTAATTTAACATTTAAATAGTCCAATCACGAAGAAGCCAACAACGCCAACCTGGAATATTAATCCAGGGAGTATTGATGACTTCCCACCAATATTAACCATAAGGCAATCAGGCTCAGTACACTGTGGAGCGTGAGATGTGGTTCCATCCGACAATAATATATTTATTTCAAATCACAATTTAAATCTTTAAAAGAGCCATCACACCTTTCACATGTAAGAAGGGGGGGGTGGGGGGGGGGGGGTGGTCCAGGGCTGAGGCAGGCTAGTGAACGTGGAGGGGTTTCCCTAGGAGAGTCACCACAATCACACGTGCACACACATCCTCACGCGCACACACACAACAGTGGAAAACCGGATTGGGGGTGAATAGCACAGCACACAGGAGGGAGACAACGCCACAGAAAACACCAGCCTCCACCACCTCAGGCTCTCAGCTCCTGTAAAATATAGAGTGAACACACATCAGTAGGGCTCCATACGGTTCAATCAAAGAAACAAAAATAAAGAAACAACCCCAGAACAATATCAATTTATACCAGTAAAACTACAAAAGAACTCAATCCACACAATTATTCTAAAGCCAAATAAGTCTGATAAATCAATTCATGACAGGGGCTAAATTATATACAATAAACAAAAGAACAGGGAATAATAGAGACCCAGAAATCAAGCAGACACATATCAGACAAAACAACAAAGTAAAGCAAACGAAAGGTAAAGCACAGGAAAGCCAGGCTAAATGAAGCAAACGACAGGTGGAACAAAACAAGCACGTTAAGACAACGCAAAGTATATTTACCTATTACTCTGTGGTGGTCGCTTAGCTCAGGGGGGGGGGGGGGCTATGGTGCACAGCTGTGTCGTCGGCCAACAACAAAGCACCGGTTAAATAACCAGTAGTGATGAATACTCACGAGGCCGAGGAAGAGTGAACATACCAACAGCACCTTAAGGATCAGTCCTGGCGAGGGGGGGGGGGGGTCCACCTTGAACCACTACAAAGTCATACAATGAGAAAAGACCCAGAGAGGAGAACAATGCGGTGCAGACATTTCTGCCGCTCTCTTACCTGCTCCACTATTCTGCCACATAAGTATTGAGGTGGCAGGTGAGTCACAGCCCGAGGATCAGATCTTATGTTCAGGAACACGTCCAAACTGGGAGAGCTGTAAGTTTCACTTCTCCCCAGCTCCTCGTTGAGAGCTTGAAACAGGAAGGCCTCAGTCAGAGCAACACTGGGATCCCGTCGTCCTTTTAGCAGGATGTTTGGAGAGATTCCCCCCCCCCCCTACTATCAATGCTGCTGTGCTTTGTATGAAAAGCAGCTGTCATACAGTACGTCCTGCTCCCGGGCCAAGAGACACTTGAACCATCACAGGTTGTGTAACCCTCATCTCAACACTTACATCAGACCCACTTTCAAAAAAACGTCCTGACTCTGGAAAAACACCTTTATTTCCACAAATGTCTCCACTTGAAAGTTATAACACTCATATTGGTCCTCACAGAGATAGAGACATAAGAGCATGCACCCCCACACACACACACACACACACACACACACACACATGCAGCATGTAGATCTGTGTGAATCCTCCTGGCTCCACCTGCCTCGTCTGTAACAGGCTCCACATGTGAACAGTGTCGGACTGTGATGCAGCACAATGTTGGCACAGACACGACGGAGGATAAACACCCTCTCAGCTCATAACTAGAGCACAAGAAAAGCATCACTGTGTTCTCCTCTTCCTCTCCGCTGCCCTGCTCCACCTCTCACCGCTTCATTTACTTTGTTCAAAAACACATCTAACATCCTTTTATTTTCCTGCAAAGTTCAGATACGCGTTTCAAAAGTAACATAACACAACGTGTTGAAATAAAAAACACATCCATCGTTGGGAAGATAGTTTTCATTTTATTCTACCTCGGTCATTACATTGATTATATAATGAAGACTTGATCACAACCCAACAAATTAGTTGGATGAAAAATGGAAAGATGTGATAAATGTCTTTGCTAAATATATTTTTTAAATGAGGAAAATCATTTACACTGAAGAAATGTATCTTAAATTGTGTTTTATTGCAAATAAATTGTGTGCAAATGATTATTTGATCCGTTTAAAAAGTGAAAAATTACATGAAAGACAAAGAAACATCCCTAACATCACATCACATCACATTTCAATTAGCTGACGCTTTTATCCAAAGCGACAATAAGAGCATCAACCATGAGAGAACAAACCCAGAACAACAAGAATCAAGTACAATTTGCTTCAAGAAAGCCAAACTACAAAGTGCTATATGTAAGTGTTATATAAGTGCTACTAGATATATATAGGTGCTACTAAACAGATATAGAAGTATATATTTTATCTTTTATCCAAGGTGAAGTCTGAAGAGATGTGTCTTTAGTCTGATCATCCAGATGATTTAATGCCTTATTGTCTTATCGGATTCAAGGTCAAGTCTTTTAACTGTGTTGAACAACAACCTTTTTCTCTCCAGATTGCACAAGTGAGATCGTTTATTTAAAAAGTTTAAATCATGATCACTGTCAGCTACATGCCAACATTCATTGTTGCCAGTGTTTGGGATTTGTTCTTGTTTTCTTCTTGTTGTCTTCCTCTTCCTCTTAACTGCTGGAACGACTGCGAAACAGAGATCTACATAAAGCAAATGCCCCAACTGCTACAGCGGCTATGGCGGCTACGGGGCCTGCGACGACTGCAGCGACTGGGGCGGCAACGGCGACTGTGATCAATGTTTTAATAACCTGTGAGAGACAAGATGAGACAAACTGAAGGTCAAAACATTTTGATAATCTTTCATTGAAATATAATCTGGACGAGTGGAATGTCACTCAGTAAAGCTCTGCCACAGTCCCCTTATGAAACCACCCTTAAAGGTTCAATGTGTAGAATCTAGTGACATCTAGTGGTGAAGTGTCATGTTGCAGCTGAACACCCATCACCTCACCCTCCCCTTCCAAACATGAGAGAGAACCTGTGGCAGCTTCAGTCGTCATAGAAACTCAAAAGGTTTAGTTTGTCCAGTCTGAGCTACTGTAAAAAACATGGCTGCCTCCATAGAGAGGACCTGCTCCTGATGTAAATATAAAGTATTTAAATATAAAGTATGTTCATATAAAGTATTTAAATATAAACGACCCATTCTAGGGTAAAGAAAACAACAATTCATACAATTTAGATGAAACACACTAGTGGAAACATCACTAGGATTATTGTATATTCAATTTCTGCCAATAGATCCTTTCACCTAAATCTTACACACTGGACCTTTAATGGCTGTGAGATGGTTGGTTTCACATTCTGGATTATTATGTATACGACACAGTGAAGGTGACAGATGAACCCAGTGATTAAAGAGTTTGTTCATCTTCCTGTAGTGTTTGAAATATCACAATGGACTCACATCTGCATGTATTCAGTTGCAGGAGATTGTGTTAAATAAATAAATAGAAAGATAAATAGATAAAGGGCTCAATAAAATGAGTTTTAACTACATCTGTTCTGCTGTGATTAGAGTTGAAATGTTTCAGAAGCTTGTTTACTCTATTATAAATCATGTTCTGATTCATTCTGTTCACATGGCATCTGAGTTTATTATAAACACGATTGTTCATAATGTAAAGATGTGGTTTCCCTGTGGGCTGCAGAAACTGAACTAAACAAACTAAACTTTACCTGATTAAACCTGTTTATAAAACAGATTTACCAACAATAACATTAAATTACTATTACTACTATTTAAAGATGTATCTTCCACATTATTAATCAGTATTTCCTCTGCAATAGCCTTTCAGAATATTTATATTCCTCTCGAGGGTCATTTTAATCATTTCCACACATTTCACGCTCTATATATTTGCTTTATTTATATTCATATCTATTTAAAGTAGAGTTTACAATTAAACAGTATAATATCAAGCCTCATTTACTTGTTATATGTAATAAGGGTTTGATAACGACACCATAGGAATATATATCAGCTGATGTATTAGTATCATAAATGTTTTATATCCTCAATATCAGTATCTCCACTACATGCACTTCAGATAACTATTAGGAATCCTGTCTCTTTGATTCTTTGAGTCATATCAGAGTTGTAGAGAGAGCTTCTCAGTTAGCGGAGCGTTCAAGACCATGACTCACTTTGTGGAGAAAACAGAAAGGAAGACTCGTCTACTGTCAATCGCCTTTTAAAAAACACAACATCTACCCACTGATTTTGCTGTGGAAGAGTTAACGAGGTTAACGAACCCAACAGTTAGATACACACCTGCCAAGACTCTGCCTTGCCGTATCGCATCTTGGTAGCAAAGTGCTCACAGTTGTAAGTGGCAACGTCGTACTGTAGCTTGCTGCCCACCATCGCACAGGCCTCCTTCACTATGACAGAAGGCTCGCGAGCTTTGCGCCTGTCATCCAGCAGATTGTTGACCTGGTAACGGTGATTGCCGACCACTTTGGCGAGCTTCTCACGCTTCACCTTTCCGGTGCTGCTGCTCGGATTTGCCGACGAGCCAGATGAGCAACCACCTGTGTGTTTTATAGAAAAGACAAACAGGAAGAACAGGGAGGCAAAGAAAGAGGAAAGGAGGAAGGTGCCATCATGAAATACACGTCATGTCCATGTGATATTCTAACGTGAATATATACTCACCGGCCACTTTATTAGGTACACCTTACTAGTACTGGGTTGGACCCCCTTTTTCCTTCACAACTGCCTTAATTCTTCATAGTATAGATCTAACAAGGCGTGGCGTTTAAACGATGCTCAATTTGTACTAAGGGGCCCAAAGTGTGCCAAGAAAATATCCCCCACACCATTACACCACCACCACCAGCCTGAACCGTTGATACAAGGCAGGATAGTTCCATGCTTTCATGTTGTTTACACCAAATTTTGACCCTAACATCTGAATGTCGCAGCTGAAATCAAGACTCATCAGACCCGGCAACGTTTTTCCAATCTTCTATTGTCGAATTTTGGTGAGCCTGTGCGAATTGTAGCCTCAGTTTCCTGTTCTTAGCTGACAGAAGTGGCACCCGGTGTGGTCTTCTGCTGCTGTAGCCCATCTGCTTCAAGGTTCGACGTGTTGTGCGTTCAGAGATGGTATTCTGCAGACCTTGGTTGTAACGAGTGGTTATTTGAGTTACTGTTACCTTTCTATCATCCCGAACCACTCTGCCCATTCTCCTCTGACCTCTGATGCCTAAATGCATTGAGTTGCTGCCATGTGATTGGCTGATTAGCTATTTGTGTTAACAAGCAATTGAACAGGTGTGCCTGATAAAGTGGCCGCTGAGCGTAGTTATTCCTTCACTCACCCCCTCTAGTGAAATGAACCACTTCATTCTCTCCGATGTAGATGGCCCAGTGCTGATAGGCCAAACGGCTGATCTCGATCAGGTCTCCTTTATTTCCATTAAACTAAAAAGAAACATGAAAATACAAATATAAATAATAAACTGGACATGTAGTCAAAGTAAATGTGCAGTGATCAAAGTGCTCTTCATCGTGGCTTCCTGTTGTATTTGTTTGTGTGCACGAGCACGAGGGTCATACGACGACACAGCCCTGCCACAGGTTGACGTACGAAAGAAACTCCACTAATGTATCAGGACTTGGAGGAAAGTTTACTTGAGTCGTTTTCACACCTAAAAGTCTGAAACCAACATTGTTTCCATTTGATCTGTTTAGATTTGGTTTCACATTGTAATTCATGGAGCGCACTAAACATTTGTCAGAGATACGTACGTCCTGTGGTCATCAGCTTCGTGGACTGAGACCACCTTCACTTGACATTGATTAGATTGTAGACAACATGTGTTTCTGACATCCACGTGTTCAGGTGCTGTATTCACCAAGTGGTTTGAATAAAGTGCATGTGAAAAAAGGTCGTGTTTCGTTTGATGGGAGAAAACTAATGAACCCAGTGATTTCATTAGTTTTGTTGGAACTCTGTCATCATTTAGATTTTACTCTCACAAAATGAACGTCCTTGTTGTTCAAGCATTAAATCATCAGAGGTGAAGACAACAAGAAGTTTTGTTGAAGTTGTGAAGAAGTTGAGGCAGCATTAAATCAGAAAGTCCAAACTCTGCAGTTCTCACTTTCACTTTCTCTCTCTGTCTCTTTTTCTTTGTTTGCTCCTTTTGTTTCTGAAATGCTCTGATCAGTCTTTATATATCTTCCCCTTTGTTAGATCTGTTTTTGTCTTTGTTCAGGTTTGATTCTGTTCAGTTACATTTGGTTAAAGTTTATAAAACTTAAGTTCTGTTCAGTCGACCCCTTATGGACCAGAACTCTGTATTTTGTTCACTTTCTTTTTATGTTCACAAAGAAAAGTTAAAACAGTTTCACTGTAAAGGAACAAAAACTAAATCTACTGTAAGTCATGAGCAGCAGGAGACTCACCGTTGGTGCCATGTCTTCAGCTCTTCGTCTTTCAGCTTCTGATGCAGACTGTGTGTTTGCACTGGACTACTGCAGATCTGCACATCCCCCAACTTTACAATCATTTCCTGTAAGTGGGCGAAGTTTCCTTCTCTAGAAATGTCCAGCAGCAACTCTGCCTTCTGGTTTTGACCATTTGTGAAGCTGTGAGAGAACATTTGCACGATTGAAACAATTTCAAATACAAATCTAACATCCTTATATTTTCCTGCAAAGTACAGATACTCGTTTCAAAAGTAAAATAACACATGTTGAAATAAAAAAAACCACATCCAGTGTTGGGAAGATAGTTTTCATTCAATTCTACTTCGATTATTACATTAAATATATAATGAAGAATTGATCACAACAAAACAAATGAGTACAATGAAAAAATGGAAACATGTGATAAATGTCTTTTATAAATATATTTTTTACATTCACAGTTTAGATTCAAGTCTTAAAATTAGGAAAATCATTTTCAGTGAAGAAAGACTGAAATTAGTTCTGATTCAAGGTCCAGTCTTTTAACTGTGTTGAAGGAACCACAACAACCGTTTTCTCTCTAGTCTGCACAAGTGAAATTGTTTATTTAAATAGTTTCAATCATAATCAATGTCGGCTGCATCAACTCAAACAATGGAGAGATCTTTCTTGTCATGTTTCTGTCTCATTAGTGCCAGTGTTGATGATGTCTTCTTCCTGTAGTCTTCCTTTTTCCTTTTCTTCTTCCTTTTTCTCTTCCTTTTCCTCTTTACCGAAATATCTGAACAGAGCTGCACCCATAGCTACTAAGGCCCCACCTGCTGCAGCGAGGCCTGCGATCAAAGCTGCTCTTTTAACCTGCGAGAGACAAGATGAGAAGAACCGTTGTTATTTAAACAATCGACAAACTGCAGGTCAAAGGTCACTAGGCTCTGCCACAGTCCCCTTATGAAACCACATTTAAAAGGTTCCGTATCGCATCTCGATAGCAAAGTGCTCACAGTTGTAAGTGGCAACGTTGTACTGTAGCTCGCTGCCCACCATCTCACAGGCCTCCTTCACTATGATGGAAGGATCACGAGCCTCGTACATGTTATCCAGCAGATTGTTGACCTGGTGACGATCATTGCCGACCACGTCGGTGAGCTTCTCACGCTTCACCTCTGCTCTGCTGCTCAGAAGCTCAGACGAGCCAGATGAGTCACCACCTGTGTGTTTTATAGAAAAGACAAACAGGAAGAACAGGGAGGCAAAGAAAGAGGAAAGGAGGAAGGTGCCATCATGAAATACACGTCATGTCCATGTTATATTCTGACATGAATATAGTTATCACTTCACTCACCCTCGTTAACTAAATGAACCACTTCATTCTCTCCGATGTAGACGGCCCAGTGCTGATAGGCCAAACGGCTGATCTCGATCAGGTCTCCTGGTTTTCCATTAAACTAAAAAGAATGTAAATGTCAATGTAAATGTGCAGTGATCAAAGTGCTCTTCATCGTGGCTTCCTGTTGTATTTGTTTGTGAGCACGAGCACGAGGGTCATACGACGACACAGCCCTGCCACAGGTTGACGTACGAAAGAAACTCCACTAATGTATCAGGACTTGGAGGAAAGTTTACTTGAGTCGTTTTCACACCTAAAAGTCTGAAACCAACATTGTTTCCATTTGATCTGTTTAGATTTGGTTTCACATTGTAATTCATGGAGCGCACTAAACAATTGTCAGAGATACGTACGTCCTGTGGTCATCAGCTTCGTGGACTGAGACCACCTTCACTTGACATTGATTAGATTGTAGACAACATGTGTTTCTGACATCCACGTGTTCAGATGCTGTATTCACCAAGTGGTTTGAATAAAGTGCATGTGAAAAAAGGTCGTGTTTCGTTTGATGGGAGAAAACTAATGAACCCAGTGATTTCATTAGTTTTGTTGGAACTCTGTCATCATTTAGATTTTACTCTCACAAAATGAACGTCCTTGTCGTTCAAGCATTAAATCATCAGAGGTGAAGACAACAAGAAGTTCTGTTGAAGTTGTGAAGAAGTTGAGGCAGCATTAAATCAGAAAGTCCAAACTCTGCAGTTCTAGTTTTCACTCTGCAAACGAACCAAACCACGGTTCAGTTTGACCCTGAACGCCTCTTTTGGTCGGAGGAACCTTTCACACCTGATATTTAAATTCAGACAAAGCTGAAAAGTCAAAGGGTCGTGAACAAACCAGGAAGGTGTGAAAGCGTCTTTAGAAACTAACCTGTTGTGGTTATTGTACAGATAATTTCAAACATGTCTGAAAATGGATATTTTTACCTCCAGTATTTTGATTTATTTCCACTACAAAGACCGATCTTCATGTTTATGTATTTTACTTGTTTCATCACTTTGTGTCACACAAGGACTTTAACTGTCAATAACTCACTTTAGTTAATAGTTAACATTTATTTATTTATTATGTCGACCTTTTGACCTCATTTATATTACATTTCTCTCTCTCTCTCTCTCTCTGTCATGGCGGAGTGAGCGTGGAGCTGAGAGCTGTGTGTGAGTGTGGAAGTGAAAGTGGGTTTAAGACAAACTTTACTGAGCTTTATCATTTAGGTTTATGTTTGTTTGTTCGTCTTTAGTTGTCTAGTTGTTGTTTTTCTGTTTAGATTAGTTTGCTGAGTGAGTGTGTGAGTGTGTGTGTGCGTGTGTGCTAACAGGCAGCATGCCTGTGGTTGTGGCAGCAGCAGCCGAGTTTGAAAGGCTGACTCGCCGGCATGCCATCAAGGTGATCCCCTCAGTGGCATGTAGTGTGGCAGAGGCCGCGCTGGCTGTGGGGGAGGTGGTCGGGTGTGACTCGGTCAAGTTGGCCTCTCGGATGAACGGAGCTATCGTAATGTTTCTAGATAATACGGCGAAGGTGAGCGAGGTGGTGGAAAAGGAGTGGTGAGCCAATATAAGGCCTTTACCCCCTTTCTTCATTCTCTTTCTACAATCCCTCCAAGGAGAGAAGGCTGTCCAGCCTCTTTCCCTGCATCGCCGAGGGGAGAAGCCTGGCTTCCAAGATAGTCTCACCATCTCTTCCTGGTTTTTACAAGAGTGTTTTTAAAGTCTGGAACCTTTTAAAAAAAAGAGCGAAGGCAACTGGGGGACTCCCTGCACTGGCTGCTGCAGGAGCCTGTCCTGTATGGGACCATTTTAGATCAACCCCGCTGGGCACAAGTCACCTTGTCCAGAGTGCTGCAGGCTGCGGGGGTCTCCACGCTGGGCCAGGTGGTGGAGCTAGCCGGGCCTGGACTAGAAGACCCCACAGGTCTGGCCAACAAACTGGGGATTAAATCCGAAAGAACGATGGAGGGGGTACTTGACCACTGGAGGAGAAGACTGGCAGATCAGGACATCTTGGTTTTAAACACTTTTAAAGATGGTTCCATTTCCCCCAATGTGGAGGACCCTTTCTCCGCCACTTTCCTGGCACTGGATGTAGTTTTCTGGACCTCTGGTGCAGCCGGCTCGCCTGGTCTCCCTGGAGGGAGCTTCCGGAAAAACTCTCTATGGGCTAATGGTAAAAACACTAAACATAAAAAAAACTGAATGGACGGACTGACACTGCTTGGAGGAGCTATTTTGGTGGAGCCCAAGAAACCGCACCTCAGTGGAGGTCGCTTTATAAACCTCCACTGAGTAAGAGACACGGAGACCTCCAGTGGAGGTTGCTCCACGGCATCATGGCGGTGAACGCTTTTGTCTCAATAATCAAGAACACAGTGGAAGACAAATGCCCTTTTTGTGGTAGAAAGGAAACAATCTGTCACTGTTTTTATGAGTGTCACCGTCTCTCTGATTTGTTTCTGTTTTTACAAGTTGTTGTTACCAGTTTTAAAGAGGTTTTTAACAAGCGGGTTTTTATTCATGGTTTTAAATACACTCGCCAACAAAAACAGAAAAGCCATCTTTTAAACTTTGTTTTAGGGCAGGCTAAGATGTCCGTGTACATAACCAGGAAGAGGAAGGTAGAGCAGAACCTCCACATTGAGTCGGTCCCTGTCGGTGTCAACATGATTAGATCCAGACTGTTGGTTGATTGTAGTTTTTATAAAGCAGCAGGTGACCTGGACTCTTTTAATAATCTGTGGTGTTTTCAAGATGTTTTATGTTCGGTGACAACTCGAGAACTCCTTTGTGCTGATTATCTTGTGTGATTCTTTTATTTATTTATTTAAAGCTAAATGTGTAATTTAAAATAATTTATCAGGTGTTTCAATGTGTATTGTCAAAAATAGTGCCGAATAAAGTTGTTTTCAAAATTCAAAATTCTCCCTCTCTCTCTCTCCCTCTCCCTCTCTCTCTCTCTTTCTCTCTTTCTCTCTTTCTCTCTCTCTCTCTCTCTCTCCTCCTTTTGTTTCTGAAATGCTCTGATCAGTCTTTATATATCTTCCCCTTTGTTAGATCTGTTTTTGTCTTTGTTCAGGTTCGACTCTGTTCAGTTACATTTGGTTAAAGTTTATAAAACTTAAGTTCTGTTCAGTCGACCCCTTATGGACCAGAACTCTGTATTTTCTTCACTTTTAGTTAAATAAAACCCTTTATTGTTGAAAACCATTCAGAATATTTATATTCCTCTTGAGGGTCATTTTAATCATTTCCACACATTTCACGCTCTATATATTTGCTTTATTTTGATTTATTTATATTCATATTAATTTAAAGTAGAGTTTACAATTAAACAGTATAGTATCAAGCCTCATTTACATTTTATGTAATAAGGGTTTGATAACGACACCATAGGAATATATATCAGCTGATGTATTAGCATCAGAAATGTTTTATATCCCCAATATCAGTATCTCCACTACATGCACTTCAGATAACTATTAGGAATCCTGTCTCTTTGATTCTTTTGAGTCATATCAGAGTTGTAGAGAGAGCTTCTCAGTTAGCAGAGCGTTCAAGACCATGACTCACTTTGTGGAGAAAACAGAAAGGAAGACTCGTCTACTGTCAATCGCCTTTTAAAAAACACAACATCTACCCACTGATTTTGCTGTGGAAGAGTTAACGAGGTTAACGAACCCAACAGTTAGATACACACCTGCCGAGACTCTGCCTTGCCGTATCGCATCTCGATAGCAAAGTGCTCACAGTTGTAAGTGGCAACGTTGTATGATCGCTCGCTGTCCATCATGTCACGTGCCTCCTTCACTATGATCATAGGCTTACGAGCCTTGTACATGTCATCCCGCAGATTGTTGACCTGGTGACGGTCATTGCCGACCACATCGGCGAACTTCTCAATCTTCACCTTTCCATTGCTGCTCAGAAGCTCAGACGAGCAAGATGAGTCACCACCTGTGTGTTTTATAGAAAAGACAAACAGGAAGAACAGGGAGGCAAAGAAAGAGGAAAGGAGGAAGGTGCCATCATGAAATACACGTCATGTCCATGTGATATTCTAACGTGAATATAGTTATCACTTCACTCACCCTCTTTAACTAAATGAACCACTTCTTTCTCTCCGATGTAGACGGCCCAGTGCTGATAGGGTCCATCACGGAAGATCTGGATCAGGTCTCCTTTATTTCCTTTAAACTAAAAAGAAACATGAAAATACAAATATAAATAACAAACTGGACATGTAGTCAAAGTAAATGTGCAGTGATCAAAGTGCTCTTCATCGTGGCTTCCTGTTGTATTTGTTTGTGTGCACGAGCACGAGGGTCATACGACGACACAGCCCTGCCACAGGTTGACGTACGAAAGAAACTCGACTAATGTATCAGGACTTGGAGGAAAGTTTACTTGAGTCGTTTTCACACCTAAAAGTCTGAAACCAACATTGTTTCCATTTGATCTGTTTAGATTTGGTTTCACATTGTAATTCATGGAGCGCACTAAACATTTGTCAGAGATACGTACGTCCTGTGGTCATCAGCTTCGTGGACTGAGACCACCTTCACTTGACATTGATTAGATTGTAGACAACATGTGTTTCTGACATCCACGTGTTCAGGTGCTGTATTCACCAAGTGGTTTGAATAAAGTGCATGTGAAAAAAGGTCGTGTTTCGTTTGATGGGAGAAAACTAATGAACCCATTGATTTCATTAGTTTTGTTGGAACTCTGTCATCATTTAGATTTTACTCTCACAAAATGAACGTCCTTGTCGTTCAAGCATTAAATCATCAGAGGTGAAGACAACAAGACGTTCTGTTGAAGTTGTGAAGAAGTTGAGGCAGCATTAAATCAGAAAGTCCAAACTCTGCAGTTCTAGTTTTCACTTTCACTTTCACTTTCTCTCTCTCTCTCTCTCTCTTTCTCTCTCTCTCTCTCTCTCTCTCTCTCTCTCTCTCTCTCTCTCTCTCTCTCTCTCTCTCTCTCTCTCTCTCTCTCCTCCTTTTGTTTCTGAAATGCTCTGGGGTCTCATTTATAACCGTTGCGTACGCTCAAAACAGGGCCTGAAACGTGCGTACGCCACTTCTCACGCAAATGTTGGGATTTATAAAAACAAACTTGACGGGAAAATTTGCGTATTTCCACGCAAACTCTGACCCATGCGTACGAACGTTTTGGAGACGGGAAAGTGGCGACGCAGACGTGAGGTGGTGAACTGAAGCAGATTATTGATCCACTTCATCATTTACATTAAAACCAACAGCTTTAGTTGTGCTCGCGCGACATAACTGTTCCACACGAACCTTTTAATTAAAAAATATATAAAACAACTTACAGCAAATTACGTTTAGATTCCATTTAACAGCGGAGTTACGGAGCCGAGTCATTAATAGGTTTTAATAATATCTTCTGACACTGCGCGTGTATCATCAGATCACTGCAGTGAACGGGACTGTGCCATCAGGCGCACAGAGCGACCTGGAGATCACTTACAAGAAATGAAAAAACTTTCCAAATAATACCCCAGAGTGGAGGTGAGGATCCACTGATGTGAGGGAATCGGTCCGATGCTCTAAATAAATAAATACTGACGTGACACTGGTGCGTGATTCTGCGGGATGTGTGCACGCGAATGGAAGGACGAGGAGGAAATGAGGATTCAGCGATGTCTGATCAGCTGATATAGATTCTATTGATCTGTGATCTTTTTTTATTTCAGGCTCGGTTCTTTCTATCGTCTTCACTCTCACTCAGTGTGTTAACAGCAGCAGAGTATCAGTGTATTTTCTTTATTAGTGACATCACTGCTGTCCCATGAATCGCTCTTCACCCCCACCTCACTAACAAACACCTCGATGTCAGTGTCAGAAAGTTTCGCTTCCTCTTCTCATCGCTTGATGCCGTAACTCCGTCAGGACTCACGGTGGAAACCCATTGGTCAGCAGCATAATTTAATATTCATGCCGTGCTTTGCATTGACCATTTATGGTTGAAAGTGGGCGTGTGGAGGGCGGATTTGGAAGCAGATCCACGTACGAACGTTTCCAGGTGGACTGTGATTTATAAAGCGAACATTGTGTTCAGGTGTGCGTGCGCACGGTTTTATAAATCGGAATTTTCTTTGGCGTACGCCATTTCCGGCTTTTGGGCGTACGTAAACTTTTAGTATGAATCCTACGCAATGTTTGATAAATGAGACCCCAGATCAGTCATTATATATCTTCCTCTTAGTTAGATCTGTTTTTGTCTTTGTTCAGATCCGATTCTGTTCATTTACATTTGGTTAAAGTTTATAAAACTTAAGTTCTGTTCGCTTTGTTGCCGTGGCAGAGTTGGCGTTTGGCGCAACAGCCAGCGCACTACTCAGGCATCCCCCCTAAACACAGTGCGGCTGATCGCTGGTGTGGGATCGCTCCGCCAGGGACCTTCAGGGCGCAGTAGCGGGTCTACTTGCTTGATTCAGCTACAGCCGTGGAGACTCTCATCCTCCGGGTTGCTGTGTGGCTGAACTTTAGCTTGATAGGGTGAGGCCCTGTTCCTTCGTCGGCCGACATTGGCCACCACGCTTCAGACGGCCCTGCTGTTCTGGCTGATAAGGCACTGTCCTGGCTTTAAAGGAAGTGTTATCTCTCTTTCACTGTGGCTCTCCAAGGTCATTTGAGTTGACGCGTGGAGTGACTACCCCGGAGGGACGCCTAACTTTTATTAATATTCTAATTCTATTAGCGGAGTATCTGTGTACTCGTCCAGACTGTTTGTAGCAGTCCTGAACACCTCCCAATCTGTACAGTCCAAGACGCCTGAAGATCCTCCACAGCTTCACTGGTCCACTGCTTTGAAGTCCTCACAACAGGTTTGCAGAGTTTTAGTTTCTGCCTGTATGCAGGAATCAAATGGACCATGACGTGGTCCGAGAGTCCCAGTGCAGCCCGAGGGACGGCGTGATAGGCACTGCTTACTGTGGTGTAACAGTGATCCAGAATATTCTCCTCTCTGGTCGGGCATTTAATAAATTGTTTGTATTTGGGGAGTTCGCGGGTGAGATTTCCTTTGTTAAAGTCGCCGAGGACAATAACTAAGGAGTCCGGGTTAGTCTGTTCCACACACAGTATCTGGTCGGCGAGCATGCGTTGTGCCTCTTGCACGTTAGCCTGCGGTGGAATGTAAACACCGACCAGAATGAATGAAATGAACTCACGGGGGGAGTAGAAGGGTTTGCATTGGATAAAAAAATACACACAAGCGAACCGGCACGTTTACCTCTCCTCCGTCGCTTCACTGTATGTACGAAGGTGAGGGCACCTTTGACCAGAATATCCAAAATTTCGACAGATGAGGCAATAAAAGTCAGAAATGAATTCTCAGGAGTTATGACCCTGATGTTCATGAGCATTTCTCTGGTGAAAGAGCTCCCGGTTCTTAGGCAAAACACTGAATTAACTAACGAAACAAGACAAAACATCGTGCACCAACACACCGAGGCAGCCGTCTGCGGCGCCATCTTGGTTTAACACTGACATGTTTTAATTATCTTTTTGTTGTTGGTCAGGTGCTGTGGGCCTGAGGCGGCGACCCAATCCCTGGTGGTGGCGTTTTCTTCACGACCCGTTTTGTTGGTTTGCGGTGTCACGGGTGGTTAGTTTATTAATCCTTCCCTTTTTCATTTGGTTCTCGTCGCCGTGGTAAGTCCCAGCCCTGTCCCTGTGTTGCTCTTGTCTAAAGTGTTTAATTTCATATGTTAATTTGTGTTCTGTTGATTGTTTGTTTCATTGTGCTTTTTGTTTGCATTTATTGAGTTACATTAAAGTTCTTTTCTACGAGTAAAACACGTCTCTTGCCCTGTGATAAACACGAACCTGTGCTGTTGCACACCAGAGTTTACTCATTTCCTGGAGGTGAAATTCCCCAGGTGGCGTTGCAATCCCTCATTATCCCGGCTTTCCCTCACGCTACACACACATTTCATGCTCTATATATTTGCTTTATTTTGAATTATTTAAATTCATATTAATTTAAAGTAGAGTTTACAATTAAACAGTATAATATCAAGCCTCATATACATTTTTATGTAATAAGGGTTTGATAACGACACCATAGGAATATATATCAGCTGATGTATTAGCATCAGAAATGTTTTATATCCCCAATATCAGTATCTCCACTACATGCACTTCAAATAACTATTAGGCCCTGCTCTCTCTCTGTCTCTTTGTTTTTGTTTGCTCCTTTTGTTTCTGAAATGCTCTGATCAGTCATTATATATCTTCCTCTTAGTTAGATCTGTTTTTGTCTTTGTTCAGATCCGATTCTGTTCAGTTACATTTGATTAAAGTTTATAAAAATTAAGTTCTGTTCAGTCGACCCCTTATGGACCAGAACTCTGTATTTTGTGCTTTTTTTAGTTCACAAATAAAATTAAAACAGTTTCACTGTAAAGGAACAAAAACTAAATCTACTGTAAGTCATGAGCAGCAGGAGACTCACCGTTGGTGCCATGTCTTCAGCTCTTCGTCTTTCAGCTTCTGTCACATCCTGTGTGTGTGCACTGGACTACTGCAGATAAAGAACCTGTCCCAACGTCACAATCATTTCCTGTAAGTGGGCGAAGTTTAATTTCTCTAGAAATGTCCAGCAGCAACTCTGCATTCAGGTTTTGACCATTTGTGAAGCTGTGAGAGAACATTTGCACGATTGAAACAATTTCAAATACAAATCTAACATCCTTATATTTTCCTGCAAAGTACAGATACTCGTTTCAAAAGTAAAATAACACAACATGTTGAAATAAAAAAAAACACATCCATTGTTGGGAAGATAGTTTTCATTCAATTCTACTTCGATTATTACATTAAATATATAATGAAGAATTGATCACAACAACAAAAATGAGTACAATGAAAAAATGGAAACATGTGACAAATGGCTTTTCTAAATATATTTTTTACATTCACAGTTTAGATTCAAGTCTTGAAGTTAGGGAAATCATTTTCACTGAAGAAAGACTTAAATTAGTTCTGATTCAAGGTCCAGTCTTTTAACTGTGTTGAAGGAACCACAACAACCGTTTTCTCTCTAGTCTACACAAGTGAAATTGTTTATTTAAACAGTTTCAATCATAATCAATGTCGGCTGCATCAACTCAAACAATGGAGAGATCTTTCTTGTCATGTTTCTGTCTCATTAGTGCCAGTGTTAATGATGTCTTCTTGTTTTCTTCCTGTAGTCTTCCTCTTCCTCTTCCTCTTCGCCGGAAAGGCTGCTGAACAGAACTGCACCTAAAGCTGCTAAGGCCACACCTGCTACAGCGACGCCTGTGATCACAGCTGCTGTTTGAACCTGCGAGAGACAAGATGAGAAGAACCGTTATTTTTTTAAACAATCGACAAACTGCAGGTCAAAGGTCACTAAGCTCTGCCACGGCCCCCTTATGAAACCAGTGTAGTGGAAAATCCCCCTGACCAGGTGTCTCACTGCTGTGACCTTGATAAACAGGGTGTCCTTATTTGGTGATGTTTTCTTCCAACTGCTACAGCAGACGGACAGACACAGATGATGATCTCATGTCTTTTTTTCATATCATGTTTTATGAAACGCCTCTTTGTATAAGTTCTGGCTTTTGTGAACTTGTGGCCAGTTCCATTTTGAGCACCCGTGCTTGTTGTGTATATTTTCTCCTTTGAATTTCATCACCTTCTTTATTTTGTGTTGGGACCTGGTTTTTGGGAGACCAAAGCTCTGCCTATATGTGCAGCCAAAAGCCTGAAGCCGCATGTCCCTCCAGAACTCAGTCTCCCAGAGGGCATCAACTTCACACAGAGGTGTGAAAACCCCCCCAGGGACACAGGTTTCAACTCCCATTGGTCACTCTGGACCCCATGACCTGTGAGGTCACCGGGCCAAAATAAGGCCTGTTCTCCCCCTCTTCTGTCTCTTCTGTCCTCTTCCTACAATCCTTCCACAGGAGGGAAGGCTGTGGAGCCTCTTCTCCAGCTCACATCTTCAGCAGGTGGGACAATTGCTTTCTGTAGATCTCTGTTTCACAGTCGTTCCAGCAGTTAAGAGGAAGAGGAAGACAACAAGAACAAAACAAGAACAAATCCCAAACACTGGCAACAATGAATGTTGGCATGTAGCTGACAGTGATTATGATTTAAACTTTTTAAATAAACGATCTCACTTGTGAAATCTGGAGAGAAAAAGGTTGTTGTTCAACACAGTTAAAAGACTTGACCTTGAATCAGATAAGACAATAAGGCATTAAATCATCTGGATGATCAGACTAAAGACACATCTCTTCAGACTTCACCTTGGATAAAAGATAAAATATATACTTCTATATCTGTTTAGTAGCACCTATATATATCTAGTAGCACTTATATAACACTTACATATAGCACTTTGTAGTTTGGCTTTCTTGAAGCAAATTGTACTTGATTCTTGTTGTTCTGGGTTTGTTCTCTCATGGTTGATGCTCTTATTGTCACTTTGAATAAAAGCCTCAGCTAATTGAAATGTGATGTGATGTGATGTTATGGATGTTTCTTTGTCTTTCATGTCATTTTTCACTTTTTAAACAGTTCAAATAATCATTTGCACACAATTTATTTGCAATAAAACACAATTTAAGATACATTTCTTCAGTGTAAATGATTTTCCTCATTTAAAAAATATATTTAGCAAAGATATTTATCACATCTTTCCATTTTTCATCCAACTAATTTGTTGGGTTGTGATCAATTCTTCATTATATAATCAATGTAATGACCGAAGTAGAATAAAATGAAAACTATCTTCCCAACGATGGATGTGTTTTTTATTTCAACACGTTGTGTTATGTTACTTTTGAAACGCGTATCTGAACTTTGCAGGAAAATAAAAGGATGTTAGATGTGTTTTTGAACAAAGTAAATGAAGCGGTGAGAGGTGGAGCAGGGCAGCGGAGAGGAAGAGGAGAACACAGTGATGCTTTTCTTGTGCTCTAGTTATGAGCTGAGAGGGTGTTTATCCTCCGTCGTGTCTGTGCCAACATTGTGCTTATTGTTATTAATACTCACACTTTTTATTCACCAGGTCCATCTCTTAGTTGTCTTGTCTCGTTGATCTGAATATAATTGAATTCTTTTCCACAGCACAAAAACACATCCATTAACAGGCCATGAAAGATACTAATAGGATTTCTGGAAGTGAAATTATTTATCTGTTTCAGATGTTGTGCCATAATGCATTAAACATGATACCATAAAATGGTATCATGTTTAATGCATTATGGCACAACTGTACTGTACTCTGCCCACCCAGGGACGCCAAAATGTTGTGCCATAATGCATCAAACGTGATACCATGAAATGGTGTGCCTTTCGGCATTCAATAAATTTGGTTATCAAAATAAAATATTAAATATTTATATTTTATTATTAATATTTAAATAATAACTTTAATTGATTAAAGTTACCTCGGGGCACCACCCTTCAAAGGAAGGGAAAAGATAGCCAATTTATTGAATAAAGTCTCATAAAGGTTCTAACTACAAATTTGGAACTCTGATTAACAATTAAATTAATAACTATAACCAAAATTACCATATAGATAGTTAGCTAAGTTGAAGGATATGGAGTTCTTGACAGTGTAGAGGTTGGCAAAATTCACTTATGCAACATTAATGAAAAAACATTTGTGAAAGAAAAACATTTATTATGAATATAATAAAGTATAAAAACACAAATTACTAACGATCTAATTGCTAAACAAAGATAGGTATGTGTGTATACATGTGTGTGTGTCTGTGTGAGTCAGCGTGCTTTCAAGATGGCGGCTGGCCAAAGAGAAAACACCCTTTTCCCCCCTATGTGCTCCCAAAATGGCTGCTGGCCACTTTGAAGATAACACCCTCCCCCCTATTGTCTTTACGACATGTAGCAGGAGTCAGAGATAATTAGGTGAAGGAATATGCATGTGTCTGTGTGTGTGTGTGTGTGTGTGTGTGTGTGTGTGTGTGTGTGTGTGTGTGTGTGTGTGCCAAATTAGACAAAGTTACTAGATTGGATGCAACGAAAGACTGTGAAGAGCATAACAGACTAACATTACTTTCTCAATAACTTGTACCCAAAATATCACAACACCACAAATCAAACTTATAAACACAGAATCGAATAAACAGTCTTGCTTAGCCTAGTATAATTATTAAGCCCAGTTGTGTTACCCGTCCGTGGAAAGGGGAAAAAGGAAGTTGCTGTGCAGTTCGAAGTTCTGTGAAGTCTTCTGGCTGGTTGTGTGGCTCCTGCCTTAGTGATTCTGTTGAGCTGTGTAGCTCAGTTGCTGGTTGAAGTTTTCAAGCAGGACATCGAGTCGCTGCTTGAAGGGTTGGTAGAGCTTGGAGGGCGAGGAGGTTTCCTTGGTGAGATGAGCTGGAAGCTGCACCTTTGTGCTCCTCTCGAAGAGTTGGATGGGAAGAGAAGATGTGAGCTGGAGAAGAGGCTCGACAGCCTTCCCTCCTGTAGAAGGATTGTAGGAAGAGGGCAGAAGAGACAGAAGAGGGGGAGACCTGGCCTTATATTGGCCCGGTGACCTCACAGGTCATGGGGTCCAGAGTGACCAATGGGAGTTGAAACCTGTGTCCCTGGGGGGGTTTTCACATCTCTGAGAATAAAGAAGGTGATGAAATTCAAAGGAGAAAATACACTGACGGTTAACTGCTTATCACTGTGAGTTAAACAGCAGCGTACGGTGAGGAATGTGAATTAACGGCACCACCACATATGTGATATCTACAGGAATATTTGTAACCTGTGTAGATTAACAGTAATTCAACATTCAAATACATGTGCTGTGTGAATTAACCTGTTAACATCACAGTTCGGTGTGAGATATATGGTTTATATGGCTTTTGTTGAATTTGTTGTGGATTTGTGTTTTTCAGTTCAAACCTGGATTATGCAGATTATGTGTAATCAAAGGCTAGAAGTGAAGAAAAATACGAGATGGAAACCTTATGTGTGTACATGTGCATACTTAACTGTACGTTTTAATGTTTCTACAGCAGGAGCATAAAGAAACACACAACTCCTGTCTACAGGAAAAGCTAAATGTCTTGTCTGGTGAAAAAAATCCAAACTACAACATTGCAGGTTAGAAGTTTGACAGCAAAGTCTCACATTGTGATAGAAAGAGATGAATAATGATAATACATTATATTTTATATAGCACTTTTAAAGCTTAAACACTGCCAAGTTAAAAAAAGAGATGAAATTATAATCAGAAACCCGTCCATCCATGAAGTAAAACAATTTTGGCATCCATCAAACAGCATTGAGCCAATTCACATATATGTGGATTTAGAAGTAGAATATTGTTTTGAATAAAACAGAACAAAGTCTGGTTAACAAGATAAAAATAAGATGGAAAATATTTATTGTTACAATTAAGTAAATGCTTTTTCGGGGGAAACAATACAATTATAAAAGATAATCTCATATGAGGTGAGCAATAAAAATGATACAAAAGCTCATACAAACACAGAAATGATAAGAGGATGAAACCATACAGGAAATAAGGAACTGGGAAACAAAGATCAATATAAGTTTGTCTTCCCCTCTCAGAGCATCATTAAAAGCACATTTTCTGATTTTTCTCATCCCCTGTGGAGCGAACGAGACTGTGTCTGGGTCTGATTTAACAGTCTTCATCCCCCTCTAGAGGCAGATTAGTGAAACTACAACAGACCTCTTCTTGTTTCTCTTTGCTGTGTCCTTCTCTTTCATCATCTTCCTTCCCTCGCAGCTCTGTGGTGAATCATCTGTGAAATGTGCATCATGGTAACATCCCCCCTTACTTGTCTAAATCCTATCAAAGCTCTGCTATCGTGTTCTAAAGTGGATCCACTTCCAAACTCACACACATATTATTTCTTTTTTTACTCTGTTGCAGGGATATTTACTTTAACTTTAACAAACTGATCTTTTATTGGATTCAGATTTTTTCTACACCCAAACACTATGTTTCTGTCTCATTAGTGCCAGTGTTGATGATGTCTTCTTGTTTTCTTCCTGTAGTCTTCCTCTTCCTCTTCCTCTTCCTTTTCCTGTTTGCCGGAAAGGCTGCTGAACAGAACTGCACCTAAAGCTGCTAAGGCCACACCTGCTACAGCGACGCCTGTGATCACAGCTGCTGTTTGAACCTGCGAGAGACAAGATGAGAAGAACCGTTATTACTTAAACAATCGACAAACTGCAGGTCAAAGGTCACTAGGCTCTGCCACAGTCCCCTTATGAAACCACATGTTGCAGCTGAACACCCCTCACCTCACCCTCCCCTTCCAAACATGAGAGAGAACCTGTGGCAACTTCAGTCGTCATAGAAAATCAAAAGGTTTTGTTTGTCCAGTCTGGGCTACTGTAAAAAACATGGCTGCCTCCATAGAGCGGACCTGCTCCTGATGTAAATATAAAGTAAGACAGTCACACAACATCTACCCACTAATTTTGCTGTGGAAGAGTTAACGAGGTTAACGAACCCAACAGTTAGATACACACCTGCCGAGACTCTGCCTTGCCGTATCGCAAGTCGGTAGCAAAGTGCTCACAGTTGTAAGTGGCAACGTTGTACTGTAGCTCGCAGCCCACCATCACACAGGCCTCCTTCACTATGACGTAGGGATCACGAGCCTCGTACTTTTCATCCAGCAGATTGTTGACTTTGAAATGGTCATGGCCGACCACGTCGGTGAGCTTCTCACGCTTCACCTCTGCTCTGCTGCTCAGAAGCTCCGACGAGCCAGATGACTGACCACCTGTGTGTTTTATAGAAAAGACAAACAGGAAGAACAGGGAGGCAAAGAAAGAGGAAAGGAGGAAGGTGCCATCATGAAATACACGTCATGTCCATGTGATATTCTAACGTGAATATAGTTATCACTTCACTCACCGTCTGTAGTGAAATGAACCACTTCATTCTCTCTGATGTAGACGGCCCACTGCTGATAGTCCCCACGGAAGATCTCGATCAGGTCTCCTGGTTTACCATTAAACTAAAAAGAGAAGAAACGTGAAAATATGAGTAAAAATAATAAAGTGGACATGTAGTCAATGTAAATGTGCAGTGATCAAAGTGCTCTTCATCGTGGCTTCCTGTTGTATTTGTTTGTGTGCACGAGCACGAGGGTCATACGACGACACAGCCCTGCCACAGGTTGACGTACGAAAGAAACTCCACTAATGTATCAGGACTTGGAGGAAAGTTTACTTGAGTCGTTTTCACACCTAAAAGTCTGAAACCAACATTGTTTCCATTTGATCTGTTTAGATTTGACCTGATCATAGGGGAGGATGATTTGGATTTATAATTTACGATCTGTTTATTATTTACATTACATTAGTTTGTTGTAATTTGGTTAATTGGTTTAATGTTTAATGCTGACTTACTAATTAGCTGTTTTTTTTGGGGTGGAATTTGTAGTTAAGCTGTTTGTCTTTGTTTGCTCCTTCTGTTTCTGAAATGCTCTGATCAGTCATTATACATCTTCTCCTTTGTTAGATCTGTTTCTGTTCAGTCGACCCCTTATGGACCAGAACTCTGTATTTTGTTCACTTTTAGGTAAATAAATCAGTTTATTGTTGAAAAGCAGCTGTGATCACACACTTCATCCGGTTTATTCTGGTTTCTGTTGTAAACTCTTTGATAGAATTACATTTTAAAGCTGCATTAAAATGATAATGTTGTATTTTACTCATATAACCGAAACACTTTTCTCACATTAAGTGAACAACCTCAAAGTGAACTTTGTTGATATATTTTAATCTACACCTATTTATGACATCATGTCTGCGCCTTCACCTTGTCACACACAAAGAACATTTAAACTGTTTCACTCTAAAGGGACAAAAACTAAATCTACTGTAACTAATGAGCAGAAGGAGACTCACCGTTGGTGCCATGTCTTCAGCTCTTCGTCAGCTTCTGACGCAGACTGTGTGTTTGCACTGGACTACTGCAGATAAAGAACCTTTATAACCTGCCTGCACGGCCCTAATGTAACAATAATTTATAAGCAGAGGGCTGAGTTTCATTTCTCATGAATTGTGCAGCAGGTGCGTTCAGGTTTCGACATTTGCACGATGTAAGTACTGAGGTGGCAGGTGAGTCACAGCCCGAGGATCAGATCTTATGTTCAGGAAGGCGTCCAAACTGGGAGAGCTGTAAGTTTCACTTCTCCCCAGCTCCTCATTGAGAGCGTGAAACAGGAACATCCCGTCGTCCTTTTAGCTCTGCAGGAGCCCCAATATCTGGGGTTCAGGGGATGAAAGCAGAAAAACTGTAATACAATAGAGGAACGAGACAATTTCCAGGTAACTTTCTTCTCCTTGTGTCTCTCAGTCCTTCTTTCTGATATCATTCTCTCCCTCATATCCTTTTATTCCTTCCTCCCTCATGACCTCCCTCCTTCTCACGCTTCTACCTTTGACCTTTGACCTTCCTCGCTGAACTCTGCAGCATGTGTGTGCTGGGTTTAATCAGAGCCCCGAGGCAGAAAGCACAGCTCTCATCCGGCACTGGTTTCATCGTCTCCCCCCTCGTCTTCCTCCTAATCTGCGTCCTGTGGGTGCACACTCCCTCTCCTCCTGTGACTGAGGAGCAGCGGTAAAACCCTCGTCGAGCTTCGACTGGCGGACTCTCATTCCTCCCTCCTCCTCCTCCTCCTCCTCCTCCTCCTCCTCCTCCACGCTCACTGCAGGTTCAGACAGGGCCGTGGTCTTTGATATGCTAATGCATTCCTCTTTTTCATGTCTTTTTAAAGTATCGACTGGTGGTTGTGCGTCCGCAGCTCGATCCTCGTCTGAGAGAGGGGGGAGATATTGTGGAGAGGGAGATGCTTAGTCAGTGATTTGCAGGCTTTTCCCTCATCGAGTCTTAAAAAGAAGAAACCAGTTGAACCAGGTGAGAACGACGTTCAGGCGTTCAGGAATTTGTGGCGGTGGCAGGGGCGTGGCAGCCGGTTGGGAGGTTAGTTTTGAAGAAACATAAATTCGTAATATATACAGTATCTAAAAATTTTAATGAATTAATACTTCATAGTAACTTTACTACAAACACAACATTTTGGACAAAGCTCAGAACTTCATAACGTCACATCTGTACATTGATGATCTTTGTGCGTTTGTTTCTGCCGCTTTTATGTTTTTTACCCGTGAAGAAGTATCATCATCTCACTGAGCTCTATTTGCACTTTTATATGGACGTGACTGACATTGTCTGATTGAAAGAATCATTGTTTGAGAAAATAGGGGAAATTAAATGGTGACTTAAGAATAATCAGATTGTGTGTTTTTTGTGTCTCAGACTTTCAATGAAATCCTGTGGTGTTAAATTACCCCCGACTACATTTTACAGAAGAACGAGCCCAGCTGAAGCCACCTCCTGTACCCATTCACCCACAGGCGGACCGTAAATCATGCCGGCTGGTTGGCAGAGCTCGTGCATCATTGTATAACGGTTAATTAAAGCCAGATCAATCTCAGTGCCACCGGTTCTCTTTTATTCTAAGTCTCCAGAAAGTAGTCTCATGGTACCTTCATCCCAGCGACGAGGAGGAGGAGGAGGAGGAGGAGGAGGACAAGGCCCATGATGTTTGTTCAGGGTTGCCACTCATATTTGTATAGAGGACAAAGCTTCGCAGGCTCTCTGGCACGGTATGAAAGACGTGTTTTCACGGCGCATACAGCAAATACAACTGTCCACTTTTTTCCCAGAAGCCAAATTTCAGCAAAATTAGTTTTGTGTCAGTTGCCATGGTGACTCGTCAGGCACAGTGGGCAGAGGATGGTCAGGGGCGGCCGGGGGCAGGGTTCACAGCTGAGTTCTTTATTTCTGCTGTGGGGGAACACATAATTATACTGTGAGGGGGGTGAGATATTAACCTGAGAACAAGGGTACCTGGAGGAGAGGAATGAAACAAACAGATTTTTAAATAACGAGAATAAACAAGCAGGAGTTTGTCCACTTGCAGCCAATTAGGCCTCAAATTTCAACTATGTTAAAAAGAATATGAAGATGCTCCCAGCTCTCCCAACTTTCAACAACTGTGAAGACAACAGCTTCTTATCTGAGCTTGTTTAGTTCCTCCATTCCTCTGGATCTTTCAGCGGCCAAGAGTTTTTACTCTGAGAAGAGACGTGAGGAGAAGAGCGAGAAGATGCCAGCGACTGCAGACTTGTCATCTCTGAGACTCAGAGCGGCGAGCAGCGTGGGATGATGGGCGATGTGAAAGAGGTTCTTGATTCCCGGTCCTGCTCTGGGCCAATCAACCACAGCCGCTCACATCACGGTGTCCCAGACAATCCCAGGAACTGATGTGACCCCGAACCCTGCCCGCCCTCTGCAGGCGGGGAGCTCCGTCCACACGATGACACGATGACTGTGTTTACCTGCATGTGTGTATTCTTGTTATCTGAGTCATTTCACATCCAAACTCAAGACTCATTGGGACATAAAGAAACTTAAAAAAAATCTGCAATGATTGAAAAGTGTGATTATTGGGTGGATCATCGAATGGATATAATAAAAATCAAACTATAACTCTGCATGTTTTTCTCATTTATACTTTCTTGTTATCACCTTAGAATGTCTTGTTCTAATCTGAAAAGCAACTAATTTCAGGAGTCATCTGTCGTTATCATCAAATGTCTTTCTGAGTGGCGATGACTGTATGAGTGCATCTGTGCTGGGAAAGACACGTGGAGACGAAAACGCTCGTCAGACTTCTGCAAAGTGTCAGATTCCGCAGGCAGGAGGTGAACGATGATTCACAGAGAGACGGAGCCGCCTTCTGCTCGGCCTCTGGTTCTCCTCCGACATCTCATCCACGCGACACAGAGAGAGACGGTGGATATTCTCACCAGCAGGCAACAGTTGAAAGGTGCCCAACTGCCGGTGACTCACTGAAAAACATGCTGCTGTTACACGTCTGCTGGGATGGAAACTTTGCCCGTGTGAGCAGAAGCAGAGGAGGCAGGGAGGCGCTGCAGCGGCCTTTTCAACTTTAAAACAGTAAAAGTAACAATCCACGACAGTTTTATATAAATATAAGAAGGTCCATGTTGTGACCTGTGAGTCAAACTGCAGCCACTCCACGAAAACGTGTATATTTGTGGTCTTGAAGATTCGGTGTCTGGTCGCTCGGCAGCTCAGGAAAAGCAAACGTCACAGGGAGGAAAGGAGAAGAAGAATTCAGCATGAAAAGTGATGCAAAACCAAAAAGAGCTAAACTGCTTTTTTACAAAAGTACATTTACATGTTACTTATTTATGTGTTTGTTCTATTGCTGTGTATTAACTTTAAACATATGCATTAATCTTATTATCATTTTTGTTCTGTTTACTTTATCTTTGCAGCTTCCCTGAAAGTTTTTCACACCATTATATTTATATAAACTGTCACAATAAATATATTGAATCTTGAATCTCATTTAATTTAATAAATAAACATAAAATAATCTCCATATTATTACTATTGTCTATTATATCACAATTGGAACCCATAAACTGAACTCATTGACAGCATCAACCACAGTCACAGAGCAGATGTTATTGTTTTGTATGTAGCTGTGTTTTACAGTTTGAGATCTGTGGGACCATAAACGTAACAAAATCAAGTTTATTAGTAAAATAAGAAAAAGATCCTGATGTATAAAGGGGATGAAACCAATTAGGAAAGTTCCTGTGAACCTCTAAAAATAAACCTGTGTAGTGAAGCAGTGTTTGGTGACACATTATTCCGGACTTTCCTCCGTGCCCTCGCCCACAAAGAGATCCCACACCCGACGTGACTGTTCTAATGAAAGAGGCTGGGCCAAATAAGACAACACACTTACATAGTATACAGTGTACGGGAAATATATATTTATTCACCTGATAAGTCCTGTGCCTGCATGTTTTCTCAGATGACTTCATCTCAGCCTCACAGTTATTTTTCAGATTCCAGTTTTTTTTCCCACCTTGCTGATAAGTTAAAGCAGGTAAAGAGCTTCGAGAGTTTAAATCTACAGAAGCAGAATCACGTCATCGACGAGAACAACAAAAGCTTTCCAGAGGTGGAGCTGTTGAATCAACAGTAGATTAGACTCTGAAGTGAATGATTCTACATCACTGTGCTCAGCCGCTGATAGAGACGGTTCCCATGCCGACACAGATGAGGTAAGAGAGCTGGATAGTTTGATCTAGATAACAGTCGGTCTCCTGTATATCCATTTCCTCCAGTGACGTGATGATAAGCAGACGTTCACCCACAGGGGACAGCACAGAGCACCCTTGTTGCTCAGACCTGTTTTTCCGACACAGCGGCGGCTCAGTGTGAGAAGTGTTTGACAGGTCGAGCCCTCGCACCTTTGTCTGAGAGGCATCAGCTGACTTCGACGCTTCCGGACCCACACATCCCGACGCTGTTTGCACAAGGCCCGGTCACGGATGATTGATTAGCCCCTATCTCCCCCGGTGAATCTGAGCCTTAATTGAGCACGGTTTGGTTACAGATCCTTTTCTCTGGCCATGAAAGGCTTGGCCAGCGCTCTGGCTTCTCCCTCGCGATGAATGGCTGCATTTTGGGCCAGACCGAGCTGTGGGCCGAGCTTTGTTTCCCTGACTGATGGCTTTGGGTTGTTGAACAGCTTCCAGGAGATCGTTATTGACTTGATCTGACAGCGCTGGTGACTGCCAGGGCCCGGCAGCTTCTGCTGCCAACACGGACAGCTGCAGAGAGCCGGGGGGCAGCGCTCAGGCACGCTGACCCCTGCTTGTGTAACTCAGATCACCCACTTCAGCAATGTTGGTTTCACACAGCAGAACGTTTCCCTGCTGCAGATGTGCCCCTGAGCAAAGCGTTTAATCCGTCCTCTCTGGTGTCAACTGGCAGAAGAAGCCGTCACATTTTGGTTTTTGTTCGGGATAAATATGTCTTACGTGGGCAAACAGCCAAACTGATTTACAGCCGGTGGGATCTTGGGTTAGTTTCTGCACCTGATTGGAAGTCAGAAGTGAAGGGGTCAGAGGTGTTTGCTTTTTTTAATATCTAATTTCCCCAGGGGAAAAAAAGACTTTACTTTCCACCTGCTGCCTTCCCGCGTGTAGTTCAGTTTCAGCCATGTCCTTGAATTTATATAAATATATTTTCCACCCGTTACACAACTTTTTTGTTCACTCAAATTTGATGTCCTCGTGCAAACAAATGATGCTGCTCGGGACATAATCATCATGTAAACACAAGTTTTTTTTAATGTGATATAATTTTGTAAGTGATTTTCACTCGTCCTTTTCAATTAAAAAGCTTTTCAGCAATGAAAAATTTCACAAAACATGAAGTGCAATCAGAAGGAAATACAATAAGCTGCTTACAAAACAACATTTGTGCGGTAATTACTAAATTCTTTAACATCAAATACACATATTAACCCCAAATATTTTGACTTCCCTCCAGTTTTTACTTTAGAAAACGACAAATTCCTTGCTTTAAAAAAATAAATAGAATAGTAACGCAAAAAAAATTCAGTAATCAAAAACTTGAGCTTCTTAGATTCAGGATGAATAGCGCTCCAGTAACTAACAGCAGAGAATTATCAATCCCACACACAGACCTGGCGAACAGGGAGTGCACAGTGTGGTGTTGTGGTTGGTGGAGGATGAATCGGACAGAGAGGAGGTGAACAAACTGCTGCTGCAGTCTTTAATTAGCTTCTGTTTTTTTGTTGCTGCACAATGAAACTCTGTTCAGAGTTTATCTATGAAAAACATGAGCTAACCTTTCAGAGCAGGGTCAACGAGAAGTGTGCGCCTTTGTTTTCCCTGGAAATACTTCAGAAACTCCTTCATTTCCCTTTCATCAACTTATCTAGTCGTCCTTCGACCTGGATAAACATTTTCTGCAAAACACAAAACTGCCATTTTGTTTCTGCTCGGACTGTAATTAATGTTCCCTGGTCTCATGTGGGAAGCGAATCTAAATACGCAAACTTTTAAAGAAGTATCTGAAAATATGAACTCTTAAAGGAGAAACTATGCTCATGTTCAGTTCCAGAATTTGTGTCATTACTTGAAAAGGTTAACGTGCTCTTATGTTCAGAAAACACTGTCCTCAGACTGTCCATTGCTGCAGCTCCTCTTTTCAGCCTCTGTCTCAAACACTTGGTTTTAGCTCCTGTCTCTTTAAGCCCCCCCCTCCTGATAAAGCCCTGTATGCTCTGATTGGCCAGCTGGCTCTCTCTGTTGTGATTGGTCAGTCGCTTCCAGTGTCCGCCACCGCTCTTGTTTTACCTTGTGCATTGAGCTCTGTTGAGATGAGTAAGTGTTGCAGCTAATGGCTGAGAACGTCACTCTTGGTGTTCTGTTGTAATCTTGGAGGTAGATGACACAGGTTTAAATACACGTTTAATACTTCAAAATAGGAAACATGTCGCACGTTACGACTGAACAACCGAAAAGCAGCTGCTGCATTTGTAAGAAACGTCACTGCATTTTTAATAAGGTGGGGTTTATCTGCACGTCGCTGCTGATTGGACCTGGAACCTGTAGCTAAACGATTCACAGCAGCTTTCGGATGCAGGAGAAGGGACAAGGATTTCCAGAACCAAAGCTGCGCTCCTCTCTGGCACTTTCCTCCCGAAGTGAGGAGAGATGAAAGCCAGGTCGGTCCTCCAGCTCCGACCTCGCCTGAACTCGCCTCAATCCGAGTCCTTTCACGGCCTCTTTCCTGAGAGAACCCCCCTGAACGGCAAACATTCCCGACACATTTCTTTCCATTTGTACAGCTGGAGGTTTAATGAGGCGGCTCAGGTTAAGATTCAGGTTAAGTGCTGCATGTATTACAGCAGCGTGGGCCCCTGGGAGACCTGAACCAATGACCCTCTGCTCATTAGCTGCTCCATCCTCCTGCTAATGGATACAGTAGATGTTCCTGAGATGCTGCTGCAGCCTCACATCCCAGGGATTGTGATTTGTCTCATTTTTCTCTCAGCAGCTGAACACTTTGTATTTGAACGCATGCATTTGCCTGGAGAATGAATTGGAATTGACTTTTAATCGACCACCTGTTGCTGCAGGAGGAGAAAGGAGAAATCAGACGCAGAGTGGCGGAGCTCTGTGGATTCGTGGCGTTCTCTTTCGTTAGCTTTCTAGGTGGTCGTGAAAGAAGACACACATCACTGAGAACCAGCATCAGTGAGAACCAGCGTCCCTGCTGCGGCACCGAGGGAGGAAACAAAAACCTTTTCATATTTAAAACACCTCTGTTTTACTGTGACTCTTGTTTTGTGTCTCACCTGCAACAAGAATCACGGTTCAAAGCAAAGAGTCTTTACACACGTCCCAAAAAAACATGCCCCTTATCAAGTTCTTTCTGAAATATCTAAATTCTTAAAAGTGAACAAAAGTGAATCCGTCCTTCAGCGCAGGAGACGAACAAACCACGTGAAAGTCAAACTGTGACAGAACAGTGAAACCACTGTGTTCACCAGGGCCCGATAACAAACGAGGTGTCAGTCTGTGTTTTAATTTAAAACATGGCCAACAAGTGCATCCGACCCCCCCCGTCCCCGTCCCACACACACACACACACACACACACACACACACACACACACACACACACACACACTCCCTGTTTCCCACTACTGCACCAAGCACCTGTCTCGCCATAATCACGACAGCGCACGAGAGTGCCCCGTCTCAGGATTGTTAATTCACCGTGGCTATGTACAGAACAGTTGTGCGTGTTAGTGTAAACATTACATTTGGCCGGCAGCCACACACACCATCCTGCCGGCCAACAGCTGAGGCCGAGCCGAGTCCGATCCCAGAGGACGGATCTCTTCCCAAACAATCTGCGTCTGAGCTGGAGAATCAATCCGGGTTTTTTTTCCTATCAGATCAGAATGACCTCCTGTTTCACAGACGTGTGTAAATCACCTCTTCTCATGCACAGGGAAATCGCCAGCTTGCTCGCTGTCCCCGCTTAGAGCGCCATCGCCTGTCAACTGTGGAGCGGACGTTAAGGAGCTGGTCGTGATTCATTCACTCGATTTAATTGATATTTACTGAGCGTTTTAAAAGTTGTGTTTTTACTGATGTAAAAAGTCAGAGTTATCATGACTCACAGTTCTCTTCTGTGTTAAAGGGGCTCGCCACCAATTTTAACTCATGAAACGAACTCTTGAGTTTTAACTGAAAACCTGCAGAAATTACTGAGTTGCATGATGGGAAATGTAGGATCCAGTGACCTTTTCGCTACTCGCTACAATCTTCAATTAACGTATTTACATGAGTGTGAGGTCGAGGTTAATCAACACAGACGGTTGAAAGTCTCAGGTGAAGCTACAGGTGATTTGAAAGTCTGAGTCACAAGCGGCAGGACACACACTTGCTGGCGGTTGCCGTGGATACCTCAGGGAGTTTTCTTGATAACGTCTGAAACTTTTTTTAGAAACTTTAAATCACTTTCTCATAGATTTGTTTTACAGTCGGCACCTTATCACGAGAAAAAACACTGATTAATTAATACTAACTTAAATGAACCTGCTCCTTCAGTCAAACTGGGTTTCAAAAGCAAACTGAACTGAGATCAGTGATGTTTTATATTTAGACTCATCCGCCTCAGTCAGCTGCACTGGTGCCATGTGGCACATGCATGTTTAAACAACCCATCACAATGATTTACAGCTGCTATCCAACCCAGAGCGGGAGAATGTTCTGCACTGTTCATCTTCTCCGTCCCCGTCTCACAGCAAGAGACGTACAAATTAAAAGTGTGTCCTCTTCCCTGTGCCTGTACCGGACTGCGTGGACAGTAAAGATTTAATAGGTGATGTGATTGGGGGGGGGGGCAAACCGTACGTCTTCTGCCCGGCCTCAGTCCAAACAAAGCTCCCTGGGTACAGAGCGCGGAGGAGCGTCTCCAGGAATAGCCCGATTCTGGCATCGCTCAAGGCCTTATAAAGCCAGGTACCGAGCCCGGATGCCAGGGATGGAGCTGTCTCTGCGCTCGGACGCCAGCGCGGAGCTGAGATACTGCAGGGTTTCTTCAGTCTTTACAGCCGGAGCCATGTTTCTCTACCCTCTCACACTCTGACAGGAAGCTCTGTGAGGGATCAGGACTCATCCCTGACTTTTCACACAGAAACACGCGAGTCTTTGTTTCGCTCTCCGTGAGGATCCTGATCGTTGGAGGGCAACTTAGAAATACATCCAGCTTGACCCAAACACTGTGGCCCAACATGTCGTCTTCTTGCCGCCTGTGGAGGAGAGAAGATCTGGTGACAACCCGTCTCTGGAAGCTCGCTGTCATTGTGAAGATAGACTTGTTTTACTCACTTTCTACATGTGGACAAAGTTTTCTGCCTGTGACCAAAAACCATAGAGTCATTTCGAAGCAGTTCAAATAAACACAGATACACAGTTTATCCAAGAGGCCTCGTTCAGAGGAATTAATTCATTTGCCAAAACGAAATATACGTTGTTAAAGTGACGGGACATTTGAAAAAAAGGAGAAAGTCTGAGTTCCTGCAAGCTCCTGGTAAAGTATTTTATTTCCTGTGGCTGTTCCTCAGACTTCTGACGTATACCAACAATCCACGTCTGTGAAATGAGGAGTCAAGATAGAAACCGTTATATTTTGGATTCGAACAACGAGCCAGATACAAGTTGGTTTTTCTTGCTTCCACTTTTTGACATTTCACTATTTTCCCAGGGGGCAATTCATGGATCTTGATGTAAAACAAATCGTTCCTCTTGTGTGTAATCTGGTGCAGTTTGATTTAATCTAGGACAGAGATGCCGTTTGTCCGGTCTTCATGTCAGTGAATGCATTTCTCCACAGAGCGAGCGGCGTTATCTTCGTGAGAGCGCTCTACCTCGTTTCCTGACTTCCCTTCCGCGGCAGCCCTCCTAACCTGGGGCCGGAACAGGAGGCCGATTCAAACACAAGGTCGGGAGGACCTCGGTGGTGTTTGATAATGTGTGAGAGATGATCTCTAATGCTGTGGGAGCTGGGTGTTTAGACCGGCCATGGTTTCCTGCTCAGCTGATTCTCTATCTGCATTTCTCCCACTCACATGCGGGTGAGAAGCGTAAATAACATTTGAAGGTCCCATCACCTCAAACAAGTCTTGTAGACCAGAGGCTCCGACACCTTTCAGCTCACGTCCCCCAAATTTACTGTGAGACTTATGACCCCCATAAAGATAATTCACCTACGTGCTCGTGCTGCGATGCCGTAAATGAAGCTGCTGCGACCGATGCTGCCTCTAATCTGTCGTAATCACCTCAGGGGTCACATGGAGACTGAATTAGGAAATAAAATGTCTTAATTCTTAAAATTTGGTGGTTTTATTGTGAATTCACTTTGTTTATAATTTGAATTTGATTTCACGACCTTCCTCCTGTGTCTCGTGACCCCCGCCCCCCCCCCCCCCCCCCCCCCCCCCCACAGGATCCTGACCTGTAGTTTGGGAACCACACTGACAGATTCATGAAGTAACAGCACTACTACTACACTACTACACTACTACACTACCACTATACGACTGTTCAATGTCCTAACGCATCACACATAGCTCAACACTGCAGATTAAAAACACTGGTTGATTCCTATCTCGTCTGTTTGATGCCGTTTCCTCCAGCTGAGGTGCACTGAGCTCTTTCTGTCACCGTATCAAAACCAGGAAACTAACCATCGATGACGGTAACAATCACTACACACGATGAGAAGCAGAGTAACACACTGAAATCTCTAACATGTGTCCGTTGGCGGGAGTTTTGTCACTCAACACTCAAACTGGCACATTCACCCTCCGTCCTCGGATTATAAATGTTGACTTTGTCTTGTCCTGGATCCGAATGCCGGTGAAGTCTGTTCCACACACTGGAGGCGTTGCTTTTCACACCGTGTGTATATCATCACACATTAAAGAGCGAAACATACTGTGAGCTCACACGTCACTTCACACTTCTCTCGCCTGATGTCAACAAGTTTTGCTTTGCTGCCACGGATAAACAGCAGCTACGTTGGACTCTGGTATCGTCTCGTGTTCTGAATGGATTCCTGTGCAGGAGGGACGAGGGAAACAACTGGATTTGCACCACAACCCACTGCAGCCTGTTACGTGCTACAGGCAAATTAAAATGGAAATAGCCTGTGAATGCAAAAACATGGAGATTCATACAGACGGTGGATCTCTGCAATTAGGCAGCACAGTGAGACAGCGGCGGTCCTGGTGCAGAAACATGGAGATGCTGTTTTCCTCTCAGCCAGGGGAGGTAACTGTTGGTTTGTGTGTTTGTCTGCAGGACAATGTGCACGGACACAATTTGCACCAAACCAGGTGGAGGGATGGAGCACGGACCAGTGAAGAGCACTTTATAATCTCTGTCTGCAGCCTGGAGAGGTTCTTCACACGTTTATCAGTTTAACTGGAAATAAATGATGGATATTGATGTAAAAATTCAGACATTTATGATGTTGAGATCTGTAACTGTTACTATCTGGTCAAATCCGCCCTGATAATAACAATCTGATAAGGTGCACGTGCATCTGGCTTTTAAACAACAGGACATGGTGCTGTGACTGGTGTGAGACAACAGCTTCGACCCAAGTCCCTGCTGCTGCTGACATGTTTTTTTTTTCCAGCGTTAAACCGGCAAAGGTTTTTGTTATTTAAAAGCTCAATAAGTACTAATAAGTAATAACCAAGTTAGAGTGTATTTCACCTTTCCTCGAGAGTATTTCATCATATATATATATATATATATATCGCATTCAGTCTTAACGGGTTGAACGCGATTTGATTGGGTCGTGTCTTTGGCGCTGCTTGAAAACACGAGGGTTTCTCAACTTCTACTATGCAAAATGAACCACAATGCAGTTCGGCAACACGTGACATCACCGCATTCAAAAATGAATGAGCAGCGTCTCCTGAAAGAGTTTCCCACTGTGAATCCAGCCAATTACAGCGTAGTCTAAACGCAGAGATTGTGGCGACTGTGAAACAAGCTCCGACTCGTCTGTAACACACTTCAGATTTCAGGGGTGAACAGAAACACAATTGAAAGTGCACAGGAGGCCCAGCTGCTGCCGTCCCACACGTAGAGCTTGTGAAAACAAACCAGTCCATCATCACACGCCGGGGGAACTGCAGCGGTTTACATGTGAGCAACGTGAAACCAGAACGAGAGGAGGAGAGCGATTCATCTGCGTCCGGTAGATTGTAATTACTGCGTCGTCACAGACAGAAATAGGTTATATGGACGCTGTTTAAATGGCCTTTTAATAGCATAGAGGGATACTTAGTGATTTCTAATTATTCCAGGCAGCAGCGGGTGTAATTCCGGCACTTAATCTGATCTCATTAGCGGGTCCCCGTCTGAAGCGGTGATTTATATTGATCGTCAGGACTCAAATGCTGGAAGTTAATTAAGCGATTAAGCGAGGAAACAAATTAGTGAGTTTTAAATGTTGGTGCAACAGGGAATCCTGCTGCTGGTGTGAGGACAGAGTCTCAGTCACAGGTATTAGATGAATATTTAGTGGATTCACGCAAAGATAAACTGATAAACTACACATTGTTTATATCTATTTTAATTTAAATAACATTACATTTCAAATGTGTCAAGAAACATCAAACAAATCTGATGTCGTTTGCTCATAAAGAAAATTAATCAATGCATTTTTTATTTAATACATGTTTAAGGGATTTAATAAAGGTATTTAATACCAAACAGTTGCTAGTTTGAATCCCAGAGGTCTCTGGGAAAGAAATCAATGGGAAAAACATTTCACACCGGTTCCGCCGTGAGAAATCTGACTTTTATCCTCAAACTGACGCAGAGTACCTGATGTTTTAAGTTCAAGGGGGATCAAGAGAATTCAATATTTAGTAGCAGGCTGAATATTAATGCACTGCGGATGTGGATTTGTGAGACCTGACATTTTGTGACACGAGTAAAATGGCATGAAAGCGAGGGAATGGGACGGCGATGGTGTCATTAGCGAGAAGAGGATAAGAGACGGAGAATAGAAGACAAGCGAGTAACGCTGGGTGTTTGTGCTGCTCTGGAAAAGTGAATAACTTGTCTGCAGATTTTGAGCAGTTGTTTTTCTGGTGTCGGGGATAAAACATTGGATTTTCATCTTTCATCATCTTTAACCGTGCACATCTGGTCCATTGTGTCATAACAGCACAAATTGCAGTTTTCACTTAAAGGTTTAAATGTAAATTTCATTATTGAGAAATGTAACAGTAGAAAAAAGTTGCTGGGCTTTAAGAAGATTATTTTAAGACTTGATTCCCTCTTTGGAAACAATAAGAAGCAACATTAAACTCAGAATAATCGATTCAGATATTCACTATAAACTCACGTTCCTTTTGTAGCTCTGGTTTTAAAACAGTAGTTTTTCACTTGGAATTATTTCCCCTTCAACCTAAACGTCCGTTGTGACTTTGTGAACAGACGACAAACTGTCAAAGACATTCACCAAGATCAGTGGAACTTTCCCCTCGTTTCGAAAATGTTTGACGGAAACTAACAGCGGAGAGATTTTCTCTATTTTTCCCCCCCCTTGTTCAATTAATTTCTATCTGTGGAACCAGAAGCGCTGCAGTCGCCATCAGGTTGTGATGTGGTGTTGATACCACAGACAAAGAGAATTGGCCTCAACAGAAGAAGAAGAAGAAGAAGAAGAAGGACAATCCGGACTAATGCGTGTACCCGGGAGGAAATAATTGAATTTTTATCTATTTTACACTATAATGAATCCTTAGACATTAGCAGGGACTGAGCTCCCAGGACTTTGCAGAGCAGGAATAATTACTGCGTGCGAGCTGAGTCTATGGGCCAGTCAGAGAGAGAGAGAGAGCTTCATTATAGCGGAGGCTAAAGAGGGCACAGCGGTGTTAGAGGCGTCCGTTACCACAGATTTATCTGTCGTCTGGTTCCATTCAGCACCAGAGAAAATCCTCAGGATCAGATAAAAGACTGAATGCGAACTCTAATCAGTTTGTACGTCTTGGATTGTTTGTTTCCCCGACAATGTGACTGTGTGTTACTGAGCAGCAGCTGCAATATGCACTTCACACCCATGATACAGTGTGTGAGGGATAGTGAATGAACAAATAACTGGAGCATCACTCGGAGTACACAGCTCCGCCAAAGTACACGTAGATAAAAAACAATCCTGCAAACGCTTAATCTGCATCCGCACCTAAATGTAATGGGCTCTTCCAGGACGTGATCCCTCCACCATGTTCAGTGAACATTGGCTCAGTAGCTTTTGTGTAATTCTGCTGACAAGTAAACCAATAAACTATCAAACCCCCCGGAAAACTGTTGAAAACAACAAACAGATCATGGAATTACACAGATTTCTTCTTTTGGGCGGATGAATCAACAATTGTAGTAGAAATTTGACAATCATGATATATTGTCTGCTCATTTTTAGCTGGAGGTGGCGTTAGAGAACCCAAGAAAGGTCTTAAAACACAAAACACATTTGTTTTACCTCTGGCAGTGGTAAGTCACAGAAGGATCATTGTCTAATTAAACTTAGGGGGTCATTTTGCTAAATTTACGTGGAATTTGTGGCATTTCACCGAAAAAAAATCAAATTCCATATCCACAACATGTGAAAATTAGATAAGTGTAAGTGTGTAAACAGAGCAGGGTTCCCAGCCTATAGAGCAAGAGATCCTCAAATTAAAGGAATCACCAGATGAAGACATGAAACCAGAAAAAAGAAATATTATTCTGCTACAAATTAAATTCTCTCCAGGAGAAACGTTCATCAGGTGACTAGAGGCTGCAAATCTCTCTATGATTGTGTTTCTGTGATATTTTGTATTTGTGTGCAGGTTTGTGTCCGTCTGTGCATATATGCCTGGATGTTTGTGTATATATATATATATATATCAGTTGGGGTCAGAGCCATTGTTTGCATTGAAGACCAGCTTCACCAGTTGGTTTACAAACACATCACATGGTTATAGAGGAAGAAGCTGAGGCTCATTGCTGCTCAGTCGACCGTTGCTTATGAAATCATCACTTAAATCTCCACATATACGTAACTGTTCGTCAATGGACTCATCGGCCGCCCCCCCCCCCCCCCCCCCCCCCCCCCCCCCCCCCCCTCGCCCCCCTGTTCCTAAAGAAAAGGCCTCGTCCTCGCCGTCCCCTCTGGATCTGGACGGGGATTAAGACGAGGGTCCCAACACGAGACAACCAAAGACCAGCGTCCCCATGAAGAGTCTATTTCACACATGAGTGTGTCTCCATCTCATGCTGTTGGCCACTCTTTGAATGGGCAGAGGGAGAAAATGGAGGGGGGGGGGGGGGATTCCAATTGATCTCTTTAAGCCGTGGGGGCTTACTTAACTCATCCAGGAGCCGGCGCTCGGCTGAAGGTATCGCTGAGGCCTCACTTTGCATGAGAAAACCAGGATTAATCCAAATATTTATCCGTGCTGAGAGAGATGTTTTCCCAGTCTTCACATCCCCTAAAGAATTTTACACATTTTTTTTGGGGGGCCTTTGAAACTATTAAGATTAATACATCCTCCCCCCCCCCCCACCCCTGAAGTGTACTTTGCATTGTTGCTCGTCTAGAATCTGATAAAAATCCTATGGAGTGAGTGAGTGAGTGAGTGAGTGAGTTGGAAATTGCCAAAAGTGTGTTATGAATATTTCACACAGAGAAAATGCATCATCCCCTGGTCCTGGAATGTTTTTTCTGTTTGGACGGAGGACGAGTGGAAAGTGAGAAATTCTCGTAGGTGTGTAACTGAAAGGAGTGTGTGTGTGTGTGTGTGTGTGTGTGTGTGTGTGTGTGTGTGTGTGTGTGTGTGTGTGTGTGTGTGTGTGTGTGTGTGTGTGTGTGTCTACCTGCAGACAACACCTCCCCCTGTCAGATGTGTCTGATGTCAGAGCCGTCACCGCGGTTACAGACGGTTGCGACGTCATTTTGGACGATTCTCTCGGGGGACATCGAGAAACTCCCTGGGATGCCGGCCTCTGCGCTGTGAGGTGTCCATGGCAACCGCCGGCAAGCCAAGCAAACTGTGATCCAGCTGATGTGTGGCTCTCTGCGTGGATCCAGTCTCAAACTGGCTCATCTGTCTGCGTTTCCATCTGTCGGCCTCTCACTCCCAGGCTGCCGCTCGCTCACTCAGTCACTGTCTCATCATCCCTGTCGTGTGTTGGGGGGGGGGGGGGTACAAAACATTCACAATGAGACATATAGGCAGGGGCAGAACCAGGAGCAGGGCCAGGGGGGCACTGGCTCCAGCTGAAATCTGATCGAGGGGGCCATTTTTTTATTGGTCACTTACTAAACTAGGAACATTTTTCAAAATACATTCAGTGATGTGTGGCTTTGCTTGAAAGCTACAGAGCCAACAGTAAATAAGACAAAACCTAAATGTGCACTTTACTGAATCAGGAATTGGATGTTGGACATATAATTGGCCCCTCTGTGTAAATTGTGGCCCCTTCATAGGCCCCTCTTAGATCAGCCCCTGCTTTTTGGGCTGAATAACGTAAAGTTTGATTATTTGGAAGCTGAAAGTTTCTCACTCCGTCACTTTCTCGGTCTCTTGTCGTCTCTTTTCTCTCTCTGCTCCGTTTCTTTCTCCTGCTTCTTCTCTCCATGTGCCCTCACCCTCCTTCCTCCTCCCTCTCCACCTCCCTTCTATCCCCACCCTCCCTTCCAGCCTCCCCGTCCGAGGGCCCGTCCTTGGAAACCCTTCTGTGTGTAAACTGTTAGCTTGGCTCCAGCAGTATCTCAAACTCCGCCATTAATTCTGCTGTCAGACACGCAGGCCAGCGTTGGGTCAGCCCGGCAGCGTAGCTCCCTTCTTTCCTTTTTTCTTTCTGCCTTTGTCCCGGAGCGTTTTAGACCCGGGGTGTGGAGCGACCCCTCTTCTCCTCCGCTCAGCCTGTGGCGCTTGGTTTTCACTGGGCTGATGGTGGGGGGTGCCGGGCAGGATTGAGGGTCCTAGAGAGAGGAGGGACTCCACTTCGGGCCCTCAGACAAACTCGGGACTCTGCTGGGGGAGTCAAACAGAGCTATTGAGGCAGGAGAATAGCCTGGCTTGGCCGGGAGGAGGGCCGAGTCCAGCCCACGCAGCGTGAGACGCGCTATCATGGGAAAGATAAGCAAAGGGGAGCCGTGAGCGGATCCGCCTCTCGCACACACTGAGGAGCTGCTCTCTCCACACAAAGTGGCCTCCTCTACACTTAACGTGCAGGAAAACAACGAGCCAGGTTTCTGCAGGATTCACTTCTACCTGTTCCCTCCCACAGCTGTACAGATGTGGTCACTGAGGGGTTTGTCCCCCTGTAACCTGGTGTCGACCCCAGAACCTGCAAGTCTGAGATCTGATCCACAGCATTGTTGGTTCTTTTCCAGCTTTGGATCACAGCAATGTGAAGTAACGAACAGTTGGGGGACACAAGTGGTTTATAACAAGTGTCTTTATGTGTGACTCCTTCAGGCAAATCAAAATAAAGACAGATCAGGTTATAGACTCCAACATTTATCGAATCATGTAGAGAAACAACTGCTTTTAAAACAAACAGAATTTAACTAATTCATACAGAACTAAATTACAAGTTTGTGACTAACCACTTTGGAGTGCAGACGATATAACTTCATTCTTTTACGTCTGAATAAACAGAATAAACGTTAGAGAGGAAGGTTCATGATGAAGAAACTGAAGAGAGACAATGACGGGGAGAATATACAGGTCCCACCACACAGCTCAGGGACCTGCCTCCACCAGTAGAGGGCACTTGAGTTCCAGCTCCTCTGGTAAACTGTGCCAACGTTCACACCAAACAGCAAACAGCAAACTGCCACCAACACTCGGAGGCGCCACACCCAGACCAGCACATTAAACCACAGCCCTGCGAGAAGTGTTAAAGTTATGAGGCTGCATTTTGAGGTCAGACACAGATGAAATCACTCGTCTGTGAAGAGCAAATATATTTCTGTTAAAAACATGAAAGGTTTTTCTACAATTAAACATAAGATAATTAGTCTATATTGAGTGGTGTCACAGTTCTGATCCTGTGCCATGGTCGCACACTCATATGGATCCGGGCTGAAAACCATTAATTCAAAAATAAGTCACATATTCTTGCTTCTTCTAAACACTGAGTCTAAAAATATATATCTGAATGGCTGAATAATGGGATTCTGCTCATAGAGCTTGGGTTAAAAATAAAAGCTTAACCGAATAAAAAAGGCACTAATTATAAAGCAAAGGGATGGAAATACAGTCACTGAAGGCAAATGAGTGAGTAAAGTAAATATTGTGCTTAAGTTACCGTGAAGAAGGAGGTCGCCGAGAAGTATGAGCTGCGCGGTTGGACGATTCTTTGCGGCACATTCGAGGGAACGTCTTAATTTAGCAAATCCAACATTACACAGCTGGACGGCTTGAATGGTAAAACAGTTTGCAGTTAAAAATATATACAGAGAGAAAAAAGTGGATAAAATACAGTTTAGACTCAAGGTCGGCAGAATAGTGGTGAAGTCCGTCTGGGTCATTTAGAAAATGTAGGTTTTTAAAGGCGGAAATACAGTAATAAAGTACAAAGTATGGATTCTAATATCTATAATTTTAGATTAAAGTTACTAATCTGACAAAAGCAGCAATTAGTAATAAATAAATGGTCTTAAAAGATATAATTCACGATCCAGCACAATAGCCTGATGCCGAACAAGGTCTACGGGCCGGCTGACGTCTCACTCCGTGTGTCGGGTCTCTCTGTGGGAACGTCTTCATTTGGGGGGGGGGGGGGAGCTGCTACACAGCAGGCTCATTCACTCGGGCCTCAATGCACAACAATGGGCGTGATCAATGTACGCAGGGCCCACAAAGAACAGATAAGGAGTTTCTGGAGGATCAACAAGCCTGCCTCTCCGTCCACAGTACATCGGCCTGAGGAACGCTCCCTTTGAAAACACTGCCTGAACAATCAGGATCAGATCGGCATTCATCCAACTCCTTTCTGCCGGGGTCCGGTTTCTGCAGAGATCAGATTGTGGCTCTTCAATCTGGCTTGTGAGGCAGAAGATGCTCCTCTCTGCGTCAGCGGGGACAGAGATCTCACGTTTCGTTCCCAGTGAGAATAAAGAAAACAAATTGACAAACGTTTTACTTTAATTTCAATCTGTGGTGCGCGAAAATATGCGACAGCCAGTTCCCAGGGTTTGGAAATTACATGTTTTTTTAAAGTAATCACTGCCACGACAATAAGAAATAACTTTGGCATCACATCTGCTTGACAGAGAGAAATCTCACATGGAGGAAAACATAACACAACTCCTGTAAAACCTTAATGCCAAGAAATGTATACGGGTCCATGTACATATACTGACATTTTACATATACATCTCCGTCCCTGATGGTCGTGTTGGATGTGTCGTAGCTGTAGGACATTAGCGGCACCTCTCCCATGATAACTCTGTCACACACAAGCCGTTTTTAGACGTGACCTCCCGGTAAAGTCAGAATTTTACCCAGAGTTTGCTTTTCACACATTCACAACACAGTTTTCTGCACAGACGCGTTGACCACAGCAACGAAAACCTCATTATTCAGGTGAGAGGTGGAGCAGGAAGTGACGTATTAACTCCGCTGCAGAGATCACGTGATCGTGTTTACAGAACCGTGACGCCACCGTCGGCTCTTATCGACGCACACTCTCCGGACATCTTCGTCGGAGTCTTCTACGTGTGTGTCACCGGTTTTCCGTGAACCACACCGTCTTCTTGACAAGCTAACCAACATTAGAAACCAGGATTTTTCTTATTTATTTGTTGAGATGGGTTAAAACTGATTTCTTAGATCTTTACCACTAGACGAGCAGAAGAATAATCATCCTGAGGTTGAAGGGACAGAAAGTTTGCTAATTTTAGCTTGTTAGCTAAACTGAATTGGCTTATTCTAGCAAACGCTGCTTTACTTTTAGCTAATTGCTCCTGGAATCTATTATGCAACACGTTTACTCTTTATGGAATAACTCCTAATATCCAGAATTATCAACAACCCAGAATCCTTTCAGGAATACGTCACTGTTAAAAAAGTAAAAGATATACCGCAAGTGTAAAATTATATGAAGAAAGAGCAGTATCTGACCTACATGTTGGTAATACCAGTCAAAGTTAAACTCTGAGGTTTACTACAGAGAGCAGAGGGGGGATTTGACGAAGGAGCTTCAGGGAGAGCCGAGGGGTCGACAGCTCGCCGCTGCTTTGAGTCTCTCTCTCTGGGAAGCAGCAGATACTGAGACCTGGATGGCGTCACGTGGAGCTGCTGTGAATCTCACTGCACTGATGTCTTATTCGGAGGCTCGTCGCTCGGTGTGAGGCTGTGTGCACGATTCCGGCGCTTCAGTCTAATGAAGATTTACCTCCACAAAGCCAGAGATTTGTGAATTCATCTTCTTACCTCATTAGATATGATTTAATAAGGTTTATTGCAGGTTTGGCAACTAAACACTCGTGGTGTGCTTCAGATCAAAGATAGAGCAGCTTAGTGTTGCACTAAAAAGGATGAAACCAGGTGTATATGGAGGTGAAGAGAACCAGGACTGAGGATCTCTACCGTCAGTAGAACTGTATCATGATCAATCAATATCCAGAATAAACACTAAAACCTAAAGAAACCAAAGTAAGAAATGAAAAAGGTGATCGTCCCATCTGGTCTACACGGGTGTTTTTTAAAACTTGTGTCGCATTGTTGTTCATTAGCAGGATCACGCAAAATCTGGAAGGATGGAACCAAGAAAGAACCCGTGGGGAAGATTGAGGAATTTCACTTTCTTTCATACTACGTTTTTAACATTTCTACCAATTTCCACTGGGAATAATTCATAGATCTTGATCTGTATGGAAACAAATAGCAACCACCACCGATGTAGAGCGAAGATAAAGTAGCGTGGCCTTATGTATGAGGCTTGTTTAAATGAAGGGGCCTCTGTTCCAGGCTGGGATGGCCGAAGTAAAATGGCAGAGCTGCAAGATACAGAAATACTGCTCACACACAAGTACTGGAAAACGAATGCAGTTGTTGGTTGAAATATGATCAAATAACAGAAAACTTCATGCATAACACAACATTTAGAATATGGGAACCTCAGCAGAACGTAACAGCACATGAGGCGTCTGTGGTTTCTCAAACAAAAAAGCAAAGAAAAACCCTTCTTTTTGTAACCCGACGGTGCTGTTGTCTCTGATAACAGAGCCATGTTGTCGTACCAGTCGGCCTTGCCCAGCGCGGCGTCCCCGACTTGTCAGCAGACGCGTAGGAAAACACAAGTGGAGCCTTGCACAAGTGCTCTATCGGGCAAACAGTATCCAAACAAGCCAGCTCTAATCTGCAGAGCGCGTTCCATCAATCAGGCCGAGTCGCGAACGAGAGCGTCAGACAACACCAGAGGCTGGAGAGGAACTAAGTGCTTCTGACCCGCTGCCACTTATTTAAGAAAGTGCTTTCAGCAGAATACATCAATATACATTCAAACATTGCAAAGTTTAGGGTATGACGCCAGACTCTGTTTGAGTCTGTGTGTTCTTTCAAGGTCGGTTCCAACTCGCACGTGTTTTTACTTTTCACCTCAGAGTCATTTCTGCTGCTAATAAATAAATAATAATACTTTTCTCCTTCGTCAACAAGAAGAATTGGAGACAGGGCGGCAGGTGATGGCACCAAACCTGTTCTGTTCAGAGACAACATGTTGGAATTCAGTCCGATCCATCGTCGTGATATCTGAAGGAAGTCATTAAGGTTAAAGAGCGAATAGAACTCACCTGAGAGCTGGATCCTGAACCTCGCCTGCATTATAGAGATTTAAAATAAGAAAACGTAGAATAGAATATATTCATACCTCACGTGATTGGAACCGTTTATTTGAGCTACTTTAATAAACTGTTGAATAAAAAGCTGATCAATATTGTAGCGTGTTGACTATGCTCTAATTATGTCAGTCACACTGTTTACATGAGGTGCTTTACAGGACAGTTACAGTAAATGTGTCGACATGTTCTGAAGCAGAGTCGTTCCCTCCGGGTTTCAATGTCAGGCCCCCACACTGCCATGCTCTACCAAGGTTAAACAGACACACGCACAGAAAAACACACACACACACACACACACACACACACACACACACACACACACACACACACACACACACACACACACAGACACACACACTTTTATGTTTCAACCTCGAGGACATTTTCCTCTGAACTTTTGTTTTAGGTTTAAAGCTGTTTCTCTAAAGATATGATAATGGATGTTTCCTTTTCCTGTCAAATAAACTTTTAACCTTCTGGTGCAAGGAAGTTCTTAACAATGGAAAATGTGCAAAAATGGTTTTAAAAGTGCTAGAACTGTAAAACATCGGACATATTTCAGTTAAAATGGTACAAAAACAGCACTTTGACGATAACAACCAACACTGGAGTCTCCTGATGTCTTAAAAGTTAAGTGATGAAGCCTTGATTCAGTTTTATTAAAACAGTGTTTGCACAGAAACTTAATACTTTAGCACTGTCCAATATGGTTTTTATTTTTGCATCCTACTAAAACTTCATAAAACGAACCATTAAAAAACACCCCACATGTAGCTGAGTGGGTGAAGTGAAGAGAAAACCAAACTTCATGAGCAGATCTCTGTCAAATCCCATGAAAGGGATTCAATCGTTCAAAAGAGATGATCCCCTTTATGTTGTGATCCAGCAGTTGAGTGAATGGCGTTCGCTGATCAGTGTGTTGTGATCCTGTGGGGGGGGGGGGCGAGGCTCTGGGGGTCGGCCGTGAAAGGGACAGTTGTCTCATTGTGTTTGTAACTCTTGGACGGTTTAAATCCCCGCAGACCGAGAGGCTGCAGAGGCAGCACTTTGAGGAGCGTCCCCTCGTCATCCAGGGATTAACCCCCACAAACAAATCAGGGGTTATCAACTGAGAGTAAAGAGCAGGGATGATGATACCAGACACACACAGTTACCAGACTACAGTGTGTGAGCCCCCCCCCCACACCACATCCATCACCCAGAGCTCCTCAGAGGATCAAACACTGAACTGAAACACACCTTCCTCTCACATGGTTTTCATTTTACACTGACAGGTACGTTTCAGGAAGTGGTCGGGTCACTCGCTGCAGCTCTTTGACTCTCGTTACGACTCGAGTGGCCGAAAGCCTCCAGTTGTCATTTTAACTCTTAAAACAATTAAGCTGAGATACAGAAACATATTGAAAACCAACAGGAGACACATTTAAATGGACACAAATCATCAGATATAAACTCACTAAAGACAGTCTTCATAATAAATCAGAATAATATTAATAGCAATATTCTGGTTTTGTCACAAGTCGGTTACATGTAAAGTAGAATTCAAAACACCAGTTTGAAAGCTGGGTTTGTAGCATCCGACAGATCTGCAGGAGGAAGGAAACAAAAAAATGTAAATGTTTTATATGCACGTCATGGTTATGAGTTTTTAAAAAACCAAAATCAGCTTCCCCCAAAATGATGCAGGTGAAAGTAACGGTCAGCGGCAGATTTCAGTTTTATCCTCTGATTCTCGTCACTGCTGCAGGCTCTTGCATCAACATCTATTTACATGACGTGTGCCCGGAGCCTTTGATGCCCAGTGAGTCACTTCCTCCACCGCCATAGATAAAGCAACTAACAGGAGAAATCCAGTCCACAGATCGGAACGGTTCACAAAGGAAAAGTCCGGTTCCAGTGTCTGTGTTTACAATACATCATCCTGCAAAGAGGGAATACGGGGATCAGGTCAAAGGCAGAACAATAAGAGATATTGGGAGTAAAGGTTTGTTTTTCTTGAGACGAGGAAAGAAAGAAAAACCTATATGCAATTTATTAACAGTATAAAAACACTGAAGCTTTATTTGCTCCTTGTAACGTGTTTTCGAGCTGAAACCAAGAGGAAAGTGCGGAAACAAGTTGTTTGGTCTGATGAAGAAGCAGCTTCACCATCTCATCAATCCAGTTTTGTCTTTACTGTTGGTCTAAGAACGAATGAATCAATGGTTCAGCAGATTTTCAACACGACACAACACAGCAGGCAGACGTGCAAACACTCAGAGTTTCTCGATGTGACAGTGTCTTACAAGAACAGGCTCAGAGAACAAGCACAGGAAAAGAAAACTAGAGACTTTTCAAAATAAAAACACAAAAACCATCGCCTGACTGAAGTGTTCCCACCACAGAGGGTCTGAACCATGTGGGAAGAACCAGGGTTTATATCGTGCACCAGACTCATTGATCTGATCGGTGGATGAGTCTCAGGTGTGGAGGTGTGTCGGCAAAAAGCAAGACACACACACACACACACACACGCACACACACACACGCACACTCACACAGAAACCGATATTTCCCACACAGCAACAGAAATTTGATTAGAGAAGATCAATGAGCACACTTGGATAAATAATAATCCACCTATCATCTCCTACCACAATCTATATTTTATTACACAAGGACAGAGAAGTTTTCATAACCACAAACAAGTCATGTGACAAAAGAATCTGAACTCAAGTTTAATGTCCTTCTGCTGCAGCTCCTCGTCTTCATCTTCCTCGTCTGTCGCAGTTTAATAAAAATCAACTTATAACTTTAACATTGAAACATAGTGGGCCACAACAGTGATTGTCTTGGACGGCACTGAAAGGAAGACGTACTCTGGTATCTGAGGATATTTTGTGTCTTCCTTCATTTCTTGAAATCCACGCTTATAAGAATATGATTCAACATTTTCCACGAGCGCCGCTGTCCTGGCTCCATCTTCTGTGCTGTGAGTCATAATCCTCAACCAGCTGCAGAGACGTCCGGCTGCAGATTACCTCGAAGTGTCTGTGAGGACAGTGGCATCCTCACGCTCAGGTTGTGCACAACACCGAGCCTTCGTGTCCGACCCTGACGCCGACGTGGAAACCTCTTTAATTCTTGCAGCTTGAGTGGAACCCCCCCCTCCCCCTTCCCACTCTCTCTGCCGCCCTGCTCCCCCGACAGCCAACCAATTTTGTATTGTTTTTTTTTTTCTAAACCCTGTTCAGCAAAGCCATCTATCGCCTCGTCTAAAAGCCCCCCCCCATCCTCTGAAGTGCATTAAGCCACAGGGTCTGACCCGGAGCTCTAATAATAGCAGCACCTCCATCCTAAGTGATGCGGCTGATTGTTGGAGGTGAAAAACTGAGGGAGAATGCTCGTTTGCCAGAATTCCCTGATGCCTATACCACCGCCGCCGCCGCCGCTGCTCCGTCCTCCCAGAGAGAGTAAAATGAATTAGAACCTGTTTTCATCCCTGCTTGCGTTCTTTAATTCAGAAACCAATTACTTCAGATTTTCCACTTCAGGAGAGAGACTGTGAGCGGGGATGAGAAAATGGGACGAGAGACAGAAGGAGAAGAAGCACAGAGACAATCCCGCTCAGAATTAGTTTCATATGGAGGTTCCTCGCTCCGTGCACCGTGCACGACAAAACTGCCTCATGAAACATCTTCCAACTAAATGTTGTGCCCGGTGTGCAGCAGCGAGTTCATCCACAATCACTCCATCGCTGGATGAGGCATATTTCATGTGCATCCATTAAAAATGCATACGTTACCCTAGAATGTAGCAGGAAGAGTGAGCTGCATGTTCTTCATTCATCAGAGGAGGAAACACTTCACCAGCGCTGGGTTGATTTCAGTAGATCTGGGTTTTGCTCACACACACATTGCGGCAGCAACAGTGTGTTTGTGATTCAGTATCTGCAGAATGGGCAGAAAAGAGCCTGTTACATTATGTATGACGGCAGCAGAGGATAGACATCTAACATTTCTCTGAGATAAAATACCCCCTCCCTCCTCTGACCCTGTGATCTGCACCGGGAAACCCCAAACTCCAATCTCGCCTCGCCTCTCATCTCGTCTCCCGCCCCCCCACCCCCCCCCACTCATTCTCTCCCTCCCTCCTCTTCACTACTGGAAATGAGCAGCGAGACGTTTCACTCCGGCTGCGACTGTGGTTCAAATTTACCTAAGAGCACTTGTCGAGGGAATTACACGAGTCCTCAGAGCTCAGTTTGGTGCAGAGGAGCGTTTCGTATTCTGAATGTTGAACTACGAGGCCTGAACCAGGGGCTGAACTCAGCGTTTAGGATTATTTGACAATGTGGTTTGATTTTTATTCAGCTTTATATTTATTATTATTGGCAGTTGCAGCTGTATAAGTACAAATAAGACAATTTCAGTCATGAACTCTAGAGAATGTCTACAAATTCGTTGAATCTTATCGTCTTTCCAAGTTGACGTCTTCTACGTGTATGACTCCTCTTTTCCATCCTGCGATATTTATATTCTTCCAGTTTTGTCGCCAACACGTCCACTCGCTCGCTGTGAATTTGCAAATATGGACTTTTGCATTCTCACATAAAACCCTCTTGGAAAATGTCCCCAAAATGATCAGAGATTAGTGCATTGGTCTGAAAAGAGCTTTAAAGTAATCCCCAAGTTTATAACGAGATCTAATGAATTGTTTAAGCTATTTAAAAATTAGCATTTTCTATATATAGTAGTTTTTATTGTTACATAGCAAAACCAGCAACAATTTAGAGTTAGAACTGTGACACTATTACAACACTACTGCCGCACTGTTCGGTTCAGACAGTTTAAAATGTATTCAAACGAAGCATGTAAAGGAAACATTAATTGTCATTTAAATATAATATTAGATATTAAAATGCTATTTTCTTTTATCTGTGAGAGATGAAATTCCCTGAAGGGAGGAGACGGCAGAGAGAAGCTGAGCAGCTGTGGAGGAAGCTCCTCTGTGCCAGAGAGATATTATGACTTTTTCCCAGAAACTGAGACTGAATGTGCAGCTGGCACCGAGAACGTGTTGTCCTGCACATAATTGGAAATTGTTCTATTGTCGGTGAACTGCGAGAGGAAATGGGGAGAGACCGAGTAGCAATTTCTCAGACGCAGCTTTTCCCTCGACTCACACGATACTTCCATTGAGGAGCGCCATGTAAACACTGGCTAAATGAGCATCAGGAAATTAAAGATTAAACATTGCATTTGCACTTTTGGTTCCATCACCTGGGCGACAATTTCATTTGTCCAATAGTTTTTGATTTTTGTTGGGGTAACTAAACCTGCTTCTACGTGTGTGACGCCTCTTTGTCATCCTCGTTTTCTTTTTGTGTTTGTTTTTTCACTTTTGTGTCTCTGTGTCTTCCAGAAAATGTCCAGACTTCAGTTCATGGAAACAGTTTAAAAGTTAGATTCTAGTCAAATTCAATATAGTCATTTTTATTTGTAAGTAGCAGAGCCTGCCAATGTAGAAAAGAAGTTTTGTGTTACTGCACTCGCACTAACATCCGTAAAGTTTTACCATCCACGCAGACAGACTTGTCTTTCACTTTTTAATGAGGGGGGGGGGGTGATACTTTGGGTCCAAAGCGATTGTGCTCGAGCTCCATCAGAATAGTCAAAGATGGATTCGAGAGCTGTATCGTCCTGACGTCTTTGAACAACTGCGACAGATAACGGGACATTCCAGAAAACCACACAGGCCTCCGAGGTGACGGGGTTTAGGCCGCTCCAGTAAATCAGGGCTATGGCCAAAGATAGGAAGGTGCAAGGTCGGTGATCCCTCGGCCCCCCGGATCTTTTTGGCATTCCTAAAGCCTGATGCTCTTTGCTATATCCAGAGGGACCAGAGCAGAGGGGCTGACCCGCGAAAAGCCGGGTGTTCAAGGTAAGTCCGTCTCCAGGAGAAGTGGATAAAGTAGCACATATCAAGGCCAGTTAGGCAGAGTGAAGTGGGCCAAGTCATTAGAGGGTGAACATGTTTTATGAGCAGCTGGGGAATCAAGTACTCAGATATGAGAGGATATCGACATCATGTAAATTAATCCCATCAACCATCACGATCGCGATTTTGGTGCCTTCTTCCTCATTGAACTTGTTCTGTAGTTGAAACGAGCTCAGTTGAGTTGATGGTGGAGGAAAAATGAGCAATTCTGAAATGAATTAGGTTTTGACAGGGAATTTCTGATAAGATTTCATCTGGCAACATTCGGCTCAGTGCATTAAAGTGGGTCAGGTCATGTGGGAATGAGCATATGGAGGAAGAGGCAGGGTAATTTACAGTACATCTCGTCTATATGAATATATAACTTGGCACTGATGTTTGTTAATATATGAAAGGGAAAAGTCGGCTGAGCGAGTTTTTTTATTTACATGTTTGCAATTCTATAACGGCACATACACAGCGTCCTGTATCTAATCATTTTAAAACATCTTGGTTTCAAATCCAATATTTTTTCGTCACAGTATAAACGTGAGCTGACAAAAGCTCGTAATCCTCTCGGTGAAAAATCCAAATCCAAATTTTATTAGTTATTTATTTCTGGCTGATATATTGACGTCATGAATCCTGGAAGTTACAGTCCAGCAGTAAATATGGCTGCAAATCCACAAACGGCATGGTTGTCATTATAAATCTCAGCTTTATAACTTGGTGAATTCTGCCAAGTTATATCTACAAAAGACATTTGTTTCCTCTCAGCCCAAAACCATGAACGTCTTAGGAGGTGATCTCCTGTCATTATCTACACGTGGAGCCTCTAGCATCAGTTAGTGGAAAGTTCTCGTATCGTGCTAACGTGTAAACTTAAACACAATAACAGAGATGCTAACGAACAAAAACTCAATAACAACAAAATAAATTAAAAACCCACATAGCGGTTTGGGCCAAATGCTGCATGGACTGCCGACACACGGTTCGCTCCTGGTTGCCAGATCTGGGCCACGAGTCAGCAAAACCGCATGTCGACCAAAGGTGGCCTGAATTTGTTTTGGGCTATTTGGGCCGAATTCACCATTTAAACACGGGCTGCTTCAGGTCCACACGCACATTGCACATTTACTTGGGCCCCACTGGGCTCACATCCATTTCCAGAAGGGCCACATCGTTGCCTGAGGTGGCCCACATCTGGTTGCTATCAGGGGAATAAACATTGGATTGTGTGACACATAATGCTGCTGTATAATTGGCATTGTTAAATATGCATGATGAGGACTAAAACCCATAAAACGTCATGAATTGAAAGGATTGACCAATAAAAACCTGGGAGTTTTAAAAATATCCAGACGTTATCAGCATTTTGATGAAGAAAAGGAAATATTGTGATTTTTCTACACAACTTGGCCAAAAGGATGCAGACAGGATGGGGCATGTATTATTTCTAGTGAAGGGAAATCTTTTTTAACGTGATATTGCTCTCGTGCAGGTCCATAAAGAAAAATGATTTCACACACCGAGCCCTGACCTCAGACCCATCAAACTAAAATACCAACTGGTTGCTGGACCTTAACTTTCTCAAATCCCTGCAGAAAGGTTTCAAACTCAAAGTCCAACAGAGCTGTAATAGAAGCAGAGTAACGTCCAACGGTTTTGTTCTGCGATGTGAAACGATCACACACACACACTCACTTCAGGGATTGAAAAGTTGTTTCCACGTGAAATTACTGCTCCTGTCAAACTCTGCAACCTTCACACACCAGAAGACGTTTCGAGACAGGCAGACATGGAATACCAGTTTCCTGAAGACTTGACTGCAGGCAGGTCTCTGCTCACACTGTGGACTCTCAATCAGAGGAAGTACGTTGTAATTAAGTTGAGTTCCTTCGTGTTATCCGCCAAGATTTACGAGGATGACTCCCCTTGGTGATGCGGACTGTGTTTTTCATCAGAATGTTGTTGGCTGCCCAAGTGACAACTCCAGGAACGCTCCAGCCACAGAGCCACAAACAATGCTGAGGCGATAAATAAATGAAATAGCTCTGAAACCACGAGCAGCCCAGAGGTCCTTTTTGGGCGAGTGCAACCCTGTAGTCTCCAGCCTGGGGACGTTAATTGAAGCGGTATAAATGTGTTGGACAACCACAGTCTGACCTGGAATGCGACGTAATTGTAGTGTACAGTCGGGACTTCACGAGGCCGTGCAAGTCAGAAAGGTTCCTGGCAGACGAGAGCAGGGTTCCACTCTCAGAGAATCGAGACGGCTGCAAGAGTCTCGCAATTACTCAGACGATTTCAGAATGCAATATTTGTGCACACGTGACGTGGTGTTTAAAGTTGAGCAAACATCTCGGATAAGTCAGCGGTGAACAGATCAGGCCCTGTCGCAGAAAAACGGGGATTTGGTGCCAATCTTGTCAAAATGTTGAAGACTGAGAGACAAAGTTTCACAGACTTACAGCACAGTCTTTGTCAGTTCTCTGACTATCAAACATCTGAGTCCTGGTTCTCTCAGATCCAGATTTAGTTTGGATCTGGACAAAATTGCACAAACTGAGATATTAGTCGCCTGGAATTATTCTCTGAGAAAAATGTTCCAAAATGTTCCGTCTCTCAATGTTCTGCATCTGGCCCTTTGATCCGTATTTGCACCAAAGTGTGATGGCGTCTTCCCGGAGCCACACCACATCCTTCCAACAAGTTTGGTGCTAATCTGTTTGGTAGTTTTTTCTGCTAATTAACAAACAAACGCTGACAAAAACAGAGCCTCACTGCCGGAGGTAATAAAACCTCGACAACAGTCTGGGAAACCATTTATTGTTCACGCTGTATTTACTCATCTATAAACAGAGGAGCTGATGTGGTAATTAACTTATTTTTTGTCAATATACATGTGTAACATACTTAAAACTTGCAAAGTGTAAAGTCCTGTTAGCGGCTGCAGTAGCTCTTCAGTACAAAAGTTGGGTTGAAGTTAGAAAATGTGTTTTTTTGTGTGACTGAACTTTAGCATGTTGGTCCTCAGGAGCGAGAGTCTGGGGGGGTTTAAACTCTGGGGAGCATGAATGTGCACAGGAAAACGTGGAAGTTCCCTGAGCATTTTCCAGATTATTGGATCCTTTCTGTTTTGAATTCTCTAGAAAACTTTCTCCTCTTTTGTAGAAATGGACATTTTGACCCTGGCAGACGTGATTGTACTCAGCAAACCAACGGTTGTTGAGATGCATCATTAATCTTTACATCCACAAATCTCCCTGAGGCCAGAAATAAAAAATCTGCGTTTCACTTGCCAGAGAATGACAGATTTTATACTAAATCCCTTTGAGTCTCTGTGACAGTTCTTTCCACAGCTGTTTTCTCCCACATGTCTCTCACCTTCTGCATCGGAACCAGCAGTCAGGACTTTGGAGGAGCAGGTTACTTCCTCTCCGCCCGAAGACAAAAGAAAGAGGCTATAAATAGACCCCACTGTTTCTGATGCCTTTTGATGGCACCGACTTCTGTGAACTAATCCTCATAACTAATGTCCAGAGTGAGGAGGAAGATTGTTTTGGACCATCATCAGAGTGGAACCCTTCGAAGCAGGAGGGGGAGAGGGGAGACATGGAGCCAGGATCCAGCCATGTGCTCTCCATATGCCTCACACACACACACACACACACACACACACACACACACACACACACACACACACACACACACACACACAGGGAGGACTCTGGATTTCCGCTGCGACGCTTCAAACGGACCCATCTCTCCCCAACATTCTTCCAGTATCACTCCCTCTCCTCGCTTGTCTGAGCCTCACACACTCAAACAGAGCGGCAGAAATAATAGACGAGGGAAGTGTGTGTGTGTGTGTGTGTGTGTGTGTGTGTGTGTGTGTGTGTGTGTGTGTGTGTGTGTGTGTGCAGAGCTGAGGAGCGACATCAACCAATCAGCAGACAGACGTGGAAGAGGGAAAGTTAGATCTACCTTCATGCAGTTTGTTTCGCTTCATGTTAAAACAAGACGTGACAACACAAGTTGAAGTTTTTCAAGGAACATGTTGTGGAAGAAAAGAAGAGGGTATGAGAGTATGAGCGAAAAAGAACAAAAGAGACCGAGACAGAAAAGAGAAGTCGTCCTCAGACCGAGTGGAAAAGTAAACTCTGCAGCAGCTCGACAGCTGAATGGAGCAGCGAGGGCAACGTTTTGAGATTTAAACACCAAGTCTGATGCTCCCACTTCTACTGTTATTTACATCTATACTTTCTGTGTCTTATCTGCCCCCCCCCCCCCCCCCCCCCATCACCCTGACTCCATATGGGGGATTAGAACCCTCCAGTTGACCAGCGAGCTACGTGACTCACGGGGTTAAACTGCCTGCAGGTCATTTATGAGCAGAGATGTTCAGCGAGGCAACGGTGCAGAGACGCGTAAAAACGAGAAAAACATGACGCAGAAAGTTATTATTGATTTATAATTAACAAACATATAGTGATTTTAAATATATGCATGAAGGTGGGAAGTTCTAGAGGAACTGGACGTTTCTTCTTTTACCGACTGGTTGAAATAATAGCAGTAATAATGAAAGTTAATAAACATAAACCTAACTTGCTCTATTAAAGACTTTGGAAACCTGATGACACAAAAGTGCAGCTCCCCAAAAAATGTTATTTAAAAAATGGAGGAAAATGCAATTTAACATGTAATATTCAGAACGGTTGTACAGTTACATTTATATTTTCCCATTTAGTTTTTAAATTTGTGTATATCTTTTATTTTTAAATGATCTTTATGGGATTACAGAGGAGTGAATCACGTGTGTTTTGTAAAAACAAGTTCCCTGTAAAAGTCTGACTGGTCACAAACTGTGGCTGAAGAGGTTTCACCACAAACTCTTGTTATAGTTAACGAGCCTGTTCTGTTTATGACAAACAAAACGAAAACACACAAACAAGTTTCAAAACACAGTTACGAAATTATATTCAAAAGAAAAAGATGTTTCACGGTGTTGACTGAGTCAAATGAACTTAACTTTATTTGAAACTTCAGTTTTATTGAACCGACAGCGGAGACCTCGATCTGCAGAGTTTAACGTTGTGAGAAACGCATCATTCTGACGATTTATCACTTTCCTCCTCGGAGGTCGTGTCTGTTCTTCCTCCGTCTTTTCCTTGTGACTCTTTAACTTTTAACATCCAGATGAAATTGCTCTGCCATTATTGATTATCCTGGGACGAAAAATGCAATTACAGTATTTTTGTTTGAGTAGTCATTCCCCCACAATGTGTGTGTGTGTGTCCGTGTACTACAGCTGCAGTCACATGTTCTGCATTACGAGCTCCACTGTGATGTCAGTGTCATTTCAGAGGAACAATACAGTGATGAGGTTTGAAACCAAGAATGAGAATCAGTCAAATTAAAGACGTTCCTGACACATTTTGAGAAGAGAGAGATACTTTATTGTTTTCCGAGTCTTAATTCTGCAAAGCCGCTGCAGGGTTCGCAAAACAAAACCCTTTAAATCTAGGAAACATCACAATCAGAGAAAAGAAACATCACAAAGATATTCAAATAAATAATAATCCTAGAGGCACAGTTCAAAAACATACATTTTCAAGTTTTCCAGATTGTTGTTTCTCTACAGGCCGACAACAGGGAGGGAGACATTTTATGATGTTTATTTTATATTTCTAAGAAAAGACTCTTTAAGAAATGTCAAATTTCAAAATAAACTAAATACACTTATCTCATATCTTTTCTTATTGGGAAAAAAACACAATAACGTTATAAAATAAAAGCGGTTGTGGGACAAACATGATAAAAACAGCTTTGAGCATAATAACACTTCCAGTTAAAGACAAACTATATAATGACTAAATTGCTCCGTGCAGCGACATTTAAAACTATGTATGTGAGTTCCCCGGTTTATATTCATGTGTTCAATTGAATTCATGGCTGAGACTTGAAACCAAAAGTTTTTAAAGACGCCCACAAGGCCACGTTGTCTCCAGAATAAACAGAGCTACACACTGGTTATTGCTTTGTGTCGTGCCAGTGACACAACACTGAAGACAGAGCAGAGAACCCGGCAAATTGAATTTGCAGGAGAAAGCAACTCTATTGAAAAGGCCCCATAAAGCATAATTCAGATGTAACCCAATCCAACAAATTACAGGTTCTCCCTTTCCATATGAAACACTGTGTGTGTGTGTGTGTGTGTCTGTCTGTGTGTGTGTGTGTGTGTGTGTCTGTGTGTGTCAGTGACTCATGAGGAAAAATAAGAGGCAGAAAAATCTATGAAGATTTCTCGTTGAATCGTTGCAGGGGCACAGAGGTGAAGCACAATCATCCTGTTAGAATTCCACTTCACATAAAACTATTTCCTAAGAAGATTCCTCATCATCTGTATTTTGATCCCATCACGACAGATGCAGAAGGTGCTACATATAATATTTATAATGTCGTCCATTCATCCATTATCTTCACCACTTGTTCTTTTATAGAGGATGTGAATACCAGAGAACACAGAGAAAACTCCAGAGCTGAGACAAACCCGGGATTCAAACCAGGAACCTTCTTGCTGTGAGGCAGCAGAGCAAACTTTAAACTGCACCATCACGCTGATTAAATCTTCACATTAGATTTTAACGTTATTAATAACAAATGAATAAAGGGTTAAAGAGAATATCAGCATCTACCAGGCTTTTCTTGTCTTATTTCTCAAAATATTAAATTAAATAATAATTATAATATATAATTATTAGAATAACTAGAATGGCATTGTTATGCTTTATCTCACAACATTAAAGAAAGGGATAATTCCTGGATGTGCCCGTTTGTCTGGGTCCACACGGAAATCGAACGAGTTCTCTCTTGGCCCGTGTCCCATCATCTGTTCAGGAGTTTAACCAACAACCAAACGCACAGAAGTGAAAATATAAACAAAAGCAATTTGAAAAGGAGACAAGTTGTAGAAATCTTTTTGTGCCACGAAGAAAATTGGCTTTAATTCGGAGACAAATTGGCACCAACAACAAAAACAAGCAGTTTACCGACACTGACACAAAACAGAGGCTGTCATGTGATGTGACAGATACAATTGGACAGACGCAACCTGATGATTAGAAACAATCATGTGCAGACATGACTAAGATATTAGGTGTTGAGTCCATTGTGTGAGCAGTAATAAAACTTGTTTTTAAAGACCACATGAGAACCAGGTTTATTTTTTAAAGTAGTGAACAAACTGGATTCCTTGAAAAGTTTAGCTGCACCTGACAATTAAAAATCCTTCCCGTCTGTAGCTGGGTGGTGTTTACAGAAACCGCCTCGTGGTCACGTGTCTTAACAAGCATTAAACCAGGAGGAAGAGGAAGAAGACGAAGGACTCACTGTGTTTTATAACCTACATTTACTGGCACTGCGGAGTCCATACATTCAATAAAACATCTAACGCACAATAACAATGAATATTCATGGGGGCATTTCACATTTTCTATTCACGTGTATGAGGAACATTCTGGATCAGCTCCATCATTCATCTGACACACAGCTCGCTGGAGGGGGTTTGATTTCCTGGCTGACACGAAGAAGTTTCTTTTACTGTAATTATTTTATTTATTCAGTCTTGTTGTTATAATTCATTCCGGGATGAAATTAATTGTTGTTGTACATTTTAACAGGGAAGACAAAACTAAAATAAGACCCATGACACAGCTGTTCCACATCCAAGAGAAGGATCCAAGTTCTGGAATTGGACAAACTATGGAAACTTGAAAAGTTTTAAATTTTGGGATTTAAATGTAAAGTAAAGTTGTTTTCAGACCTGCTCAGAACTTTTCCTGCCAGCGAAATGGGGTGATGACATTTCAAACACACAACAGGAAGAATCTCAGGATAACAAAGAGTTTTCAAACATGTTCAAGACAAACATGAACTTGGAAAGATTGAGAACCTTGGCCGATGAGGAGACAGAGAAAGCGATTTGGTCTGAATTCATACGTATGTTCTACCTCCTGCAGGCTCATGTGGGAACGGTGCAGTGAATTGTGGGAACGTTTACTCTCCCGCTGGGGAAAGTCTGTCTGCTAAATCTGAGCCTGTGAAGATCCGCTGAGGTTTAAACTCTGAATGGCGTGCGGCCGCTGCCAGTGCATTCTGGGTATCTAATATCTGGGCACTAACGAGCGTGTGATGGATGACACTTCAGCTCGTGGAGGGAAGACGCTTCCTCAGCCAACCTGCCACCAGACCTGCACATGCAAATACCTCCCGTGTGTTCGATTCCTGTGTGTAAGTCTGACACGTTGCTGCCATGTCAGGTTTAAATAATGTTTGCAATTAGCGTGAAGTCCACGACAGGCACTCAGACACTTTCCTGAGATTGTCCAAGTTGTCGGCACGTCGGCGTTCATGAGACTCAACCCCATCTGGCGCCTACCTCGGCTAAAACAAACCACACGCGTAACTTACAAATATTATTCCATCCAGGTTCTGTCAACTGTGACGAGCAGATTTTTCATGTTTTGAGCCTAACAAGCTGGTGACTGACGAGATTTGAACTGAGCGCAGAGAGAAAAAGCAGATTTTCAGCAAACGTTTGGATGTGAGATGTTGGACGTTCAGGCCTCGGTGGCACAAACCTCCGTCTTTGTGTGTCTGGGGCAGAGTGAAAAGTTCACAGTGTGTGTGGACTCTGAGTCAGACCTGGGCCACGGCTGCGTGCGCATGCACCTCTTTTACAGTCGTTTGATTTAACCTACTTTAAAGCCAGATGGGTGGGTTGGTTTTACCACATGTGACAACACCATGAGCGCCAGAAAGTTACTCAACAACCACGAAAGAGTGTTTGAAACTTAATCCCGCGCTGTTTGCCGTGACTGACAAGTTATCTAACAAACCCCGATGCTATAAACTCCACCCATCTGGGGCTCCGGGTAGATTAAAACAAACACTCTGAGTAAGAATTATGTGAAAATAGCATTTTAGATGGGTTTTAGTGTGTGTGTGTGTGTGTGTGTGTGTGTGTGTGTGTGTGTGTGTGTGTGTGTGTGTGTGTGTGTGTGTGTGTGTGTGTGTGTGTGTGTGTGTGTGTGGGGATGTGACTTAGCGAGGAGCAGCAGAGGAGGAGCGGTGTGGTTTTAATTAGGCGGCTGCTGCAGCGTTGCGGGTTGGGACGCGGTGCCAGGACGTCCCGGGAGAAATAGCACTGACGCCTTCGAGGCCTGCCAAGCGCGGCCACAGCCTATCCCAGAATGCCTCTGTCACAGTCAGCGTGGGGGAATGGCGGGGCCACAGAACATCTGAGAAAACAATCATCTTTGCCCCACTGTCGCTGCGGAAACACTCCCATTCTAATGTCTGGGGGTGGGGGAGAGGTTTGCGTTCTGCTCTCTGACGTGCTGCGAAATGATGCGTCACGTTCGATACCTCTCACGCATCACATCCAGAGAAATGTGGTGAGCGCGGGGGGAACAGAGGAGCTCTCTCAATGCCCTCGGAACAAGTCGCGGAGAGAGGAAAATCAATTTGCTCGTGTGCGCATCGCTTTCGCTGCTGCCGCCGCTGCTGCATGAACAAATTACAGTGAGGTTTCATTTTCCTCTCCAGACTCGAAATAGCCATGAGATAAAGAAGGAAGCAACACAAACACACAGAGTTAAAACTTTCTGGAGAAAAACGTTTTTTATACCCAATCGGCTGCGCTATAGCTCGACGCCGAAAACAATGTGGCTGCACCTCTGTTTTATATTGTCTTTTTATTCTCAGTTCTGTGATTAATCAGCGAGACTCTTCCCGTGTTCAGCAGCAGAGCAGTTCAATGCTGCAGCAAACAATCTGATCAATTATGTGATCAGATTATATGAGAAAGAGCTGCATCTCAATTTGTTCTTTCATACGCACGCTCAACGGTCGCCGTCTTGGCTACGCTGTGGAAACTGAGGAAACACCAGTGTATTTTCAAACTGGCGCCAGAGGAACGATGTCGTGTGAAACGCCAGGAAACCATGAGAAAGTTAAACAACGCAGCTTCAAAGATTAACGCTAATTACACAGAAGGAAATATACACAACCCATTAGGACTGATTTACCAGACTCGAGGCTGAGGAAGTCATCACTTAAGAGGGCAAACGTGTTTCCCTTTAGGATCCACCAACATTTATATATATTAGTCATGTACCATTAAGTATTTGTACTCCAAGGTTCTTCTGAGGTAAACTTTACTCATACAGGACTAGTTTAAAGTGTGTCGACATGAGAAGAGACCGAAGACCCTCATGATGTCCTCACCTTGTCGGGTGTGTCATCTTTTGTCGTACGATTCTTTCCTGAACTGCAGTTGTTTTTAAATGTGCAATATAAATATACATTCCCACTGATGTTGGCTGTAGAGTTTAGGTTGTAAACAAACACTGAAGGTGGACGTAGTCTCCGTGTCTGGAAAGTGAAGCCAATGCCAAACCTGTATTCTCTCCTATGACCAGCAGGAGGCGACTCCACTGGATGACTTTACTTCTTACTTGATTTATAACGTCAGTAAACATCCGAAAGAATTTATGTCTCAATATCTAGTTTCAATTCTTCTTCAATACAGCTGATGTTTACCATGTGATGGACAGCCAGTGCCGTCCAATGGGTGCAGGTCGTCCTCAAGCTCTCAGGCAGGCTCCACCCACTGCTTCTCCAAATATGGTAACGTCTGATTTTTAAAAACCAAGAAGGCGCTGAACAAAACAGCAGCTCACAAACCAATGGCCGACGTCACGGTGGGTTTATTGTACATTTACAGATAAATACAAACATTTACTTATTATGAGACTTGTTTCTGATCTCTAGAGCTTTAATAAATGGTTTGTTCATTGTGGATCTTTACAGCTCAGGTACAAACCCAGAGCTGCTTTCATCATAACGAGTCACTGATACAATATTAATGGCCGAAAACACACGATGCATCTTTGTCCCGGTTGGATCTGAACAATCCTCGTGGCCTTAATGAAAACTGTAACTGGTTCTGAACGCTGCCTTCGCACTTCTGACACTTCGTCTGACGGCTGATTAAGATCTCTGCAGCGCTGACCTCACCCTCAGCTGTCACTCCTCAGAGCGCCGTGACGACATGATTGCATCGCTTGGATTTCTGTTTTGAAAACCGTTCTCACTGAATGGATCAAAACGCATTTTAGATAAGCTTCATCTGCTTCTGCGTCACATGCAACAGAAGTAAACCCCCCCCCCCCCCCCCCCCCCCCCTCCTCTGGTTAGTCCCTGAATTGCTTGGTATTATTTGCGCCGTCCGCTGTGTCTCAACGCAAATCAATAATACTGACAGTTCTTGTAAAACACATTTCTCAGTATGGACTCAAAGTGGAGGCATTCGTGAAACCCTGCAATTATGTGATGAGCAGACCGGGGCGGGGGGGGGGGGGCCTGTGGGTTGACTAATGAATACCCCGGGGATGAAAGTATGATGGTGCGAACGACATTCAAGCTTTCTTTCATGTGCGACAATTCCCTCCCTCTCCGAGCGAGCGTTAAAAACGGGATGAGGGCGAGCGTGGAAAACAAACAGGCAGCCCTCGACTTTGATTATAGGTTTGAGCAAATTGGAATCTGGGAGAAAACACTTTGTCGAGGACCCATAATGGATCCTTCATGAGCGAGTGTTTGTCTATATTGTGCAAGTGTCCCACGAGAATGAGTGTAAGAGCATCTGTTAACACTCCAATGTAAACTCAGGCATCATACACGGGATGTAATTGGCCCCTAAAATAGAAGTGAGGGAATATTTGACGTTTCAAAATGAAATATCGTACCTTTGTATAATTAATCCCAGATCAAATAAAGACGATAAGTCTCCTGAAGCTCTTTCAAATGATCCTGTGTAAAGATGTAGATGAGGAACAACGTGGAAGATCAACAGGAAGTCTCTGTCTCTACGTTCAGGCATCAGCAGGGGAAGAAGTCATCAGATGCTTTAATTCAATTCAATTTTATTTGTATAGTTAAATGCAAAATTGTTACTCTACACAGTAACGTCAACACCTTACAAATGATAGAGAATTGAGTTATGATTTGGTTTACTTGCACAATAAGTAATAAAGTCATTTTAATTAGAGACAGACACTGTACAGTTTAAAGTTTACATCCACTGCTGGATGGAAAAAACCTCAAAGTGTGTGAATGAGTCAGTTGGGAACAGAATATTTTGTTCTCAGTGAAACTCCTGCTGCTAAATCAAGAGTTTAGATGAAAAAAAAAAAAAGATCCATAACTTCATCCTCTCTGTGTCGGGAGGAAAGAAGCAAAGTTTGGTTCTTGGTGTGTGTTTGCTGTGGTTCAGGTTGTGGATGTTCTGGTGGAGGCGGACAGGAAACGAGGGGTTAGAAGCCAGAACTCTGCTGTTTAATTCAGTCTCGGATGAATATTTAATCTCTTCTGTGGAGCGACAGCGAGATGGTCCATCGCTGCAGCTTCAGCAGAGGTGGAAAGGGAGACGGCACCGACGCGCTCTTTTGATGGGAGTTCAATTCCCTTTCATGGTGATGAATCACGCATTGGTCGGGTCCCTGCAGCTGGGAGCCGATAGTGAGGAAACATGATGGGGGTGTTACAGTACATTCTCCATTTGAACATGTACGCATCTTAAACAGTTAGCTTTTTAAACCGCAGTGATTTGAAGCGAGTGCTACACTTGACTAAGCCTCTGTGGAGTTTCTTTAACCATCTTTATTCAGCAGTCTTTCATTTGAAAAGTATTATTTCTTCATTTTAAGATCAGATTTCTGCAGTTTCCCTCGAACCTCTGCCCCGATCTTGGATTTCTCTGAAATTAACCTGTCAAAATTGTGTCAGCTGGAAAATCTACAATAACTATCGGCACATACATGTGCTACAAATATGACTTTACCCATTGAATTTAAAGAGTCATGGCACCATCAAAATAAAAATATGTATTTGAAGTGCTTGACTTGATGCTGGAGATTAAGCCGCTGAACTGCTCAGGTTGGACGCTGTAAGAAGTGAAGCCATCACGGCCACAATGACGATTTCATTGGTCAACATCATTCCTGGCATTCTATTAGTAACCTCACAAAACTCCAAGAGCAGAAATCTGAGAGCAGAAGTTTTACAAGCGAACAGAAGCAGTGGACTCGAACTGAAGCAGTGAACATTTTCAGCGTTTTGAGCAGCACCAAATTGAGCTGTTTCACAGAGGATATCTTTAAAGGGAAACTGCACAATTTGAATGTGAAATGAAGAAATAATGCTCTGAAATTGAAAGTACGACTTGAACAAAGAAAACTCCGTCAACTCCTCAGCGGCGTTAGAAGCAGCTCATCATTAACCATCAACCCTCATCGGCGAGTACGGGGATCGGCTGCAGCGTTGGCGATGTGACGATCTCAGATCAAAACCACATCACGTCACAGTGGCAGCGCCGTGAGCAGATAAAAGCACATGCGATGGTACTTTACAAGTCTAATGAGGGAGCTGCATTAGCTGTAAAATGGCCTCGCTAATTATTGTCCCCGGTGGATCTGTGTTCGTGTGACATGTGTGGAGAGCGTACAGGATCTGTGCGGATGCATAAATCACCCGGGCACGGTTACAGGCACTCAGAGTAATAGGGGTTAATACAGTGGGTGCAGGGACTTCCAGGACATGGGTGGCAGCCTCCTACAGGCTGATGGAAAGAGGGAGAAGCTGCACGTCAGCTGAGTGTGACGCGAAGAAAATAAAACATTGACGCGAGGTTCCAGATTTTAATGGTATTTCTGCTTCATTGGAGTCGATAGGGACAGGGAGTGGATGATGTGACACTTTAAACTCGTAGCAAAACACCAACTGAAAGCTGAATATGGTATCGGTCGTACATGCACGTTTTGATCTTGAGTATGAACTTATATTCTGTGGAACAGTTTTAGCTGGTGAAGGGCCAGCAGAGCTTCAAGGGGCTTTGGGGGCAAAAGGGACCTCGGGGGGGCTACGTCGAACCAAACCCCAAAAACACATGATACCAAAACACAATTTCAATCAATCACCAATGTGCATTATTATAAATAATAGTAAAAGTGTAAAGTTAAAGTGCAAACACATCATACACACATGTTAGACGCTCTAGTTTTGAACCAAACCTTTAAAATCCAGAAGGTTTCAGTAGAAAGTTAGTGGCGTGGGTTCTCGTCGGGGGGGGTTTTCTGACTGTGGTGTCATTCACTGCATTGCATACCTTGTTGCAGCGCCCCCTGTAGACAGCAAAGTAAAGCCCCTTTTGACACATCTGACACCCACTAACATCGGGCTCTTGTCCGCAACAGGAATGGATTCTATCAGGATTCACTACCGGATGAAATGAGCCGGCAGTAGTTTTTATCAGCAGTGATGCAGAAGTGACACCTGGGTGAACATGCTAATCTGGCGAGACAGCGAAGTGAGAGAGCGCCTCAGCTTTCAAGGCATTTTGAAAGAAATAGAATCATAATCACATATTTTTTCTAAACAGTATATACTCACTGACTTTGGTGTCACAGTTGTAGAAGTGAGGCAGGAAAAGTAAAAGAGCTGTGACCTGGAAGAGGTTTGAAATTGTGGCTCAGTAGCCAATGACATCGGACATCGGTGTATTTCTGTTAAACTAGTTAGTTTCCACCAGTTCTGATCCTGAAACAGTCACGAAAATGAATCTCGTGTTTATCATCTCGAGCTGAAACAGTTGATTCACTGTGAACAGCTGCACGAGCTTCTCACGTCAGCAGCTGATTGGTTGACAGGTGAGACAGGTGGGATGTGTCCACAGTGACACCTGGTGTTAACATCTGGATAACAACATCCTGTACGTGTTACTTTGACTCGGCTCAGGCTGTGATCAAATATCAGAATGTAAAGTGGTTTTCTGCAGGTGGAGGACAATTTTTTGCAGAATAAAACTGGCAAGATGAATCAGTTTGTGACCTTTCAGATTGACGGGTGTTTTTTAAATTTTTTTATTTCCTGCTGTGGCCGCGTGCTCGACCCCCACGACCTCAAGATGTGGTTTGAATGATCCGATCACTGTGCATTGAAACTCTGCTCTGACGTACGACTACAGCTCCGTCCTCCCTGGGAGAAAATAAACACAGTCAATTTGAAAAAGTGGCAAATCTTTCGGAGTCAGTGGGAAGCTCTTTCCCTAAAAGGGGAGAGGAAACCCCATAAAATCCTCCTTTCAGCCATGAAACACTTTCCATTTGGCTAAATGTCGCTCGGTGTTGACACTCTTGGGCTATAGAGGCATAGTTATGATTTCACCATCTCTGCCTCATTCAACTGTAAGTGCAACGTGTTTGCCTTCACTGCTGTTGAGTCGTGGCTGATGGGAAACAATCAGGAAGGGAATGCAGTTGGAATCTTTCCCAAACATTTCCGGTTTTGCAAACTAAAAGTGGCCAAGCCGTGTTTCCAAACTTCTCCACTTGAGGCGTTTGAAAAGCAGTGTGGACGGCAGGCGTAACCGTAGCAACAGGGATGTGCAGTAATGTGGATGTTGCATTAAGCCCAATTCATTCATTCATTCAAGCTACGCTGTAGCCTATGCGTGTCCTACAAAGAACCCTACGCTGTACCGAGGCGACGCAGACCTCAAGAGCTGTGATTGGTCCGCTTGGTAGCGTCAAACTCGCCGCCATTTTTTAATTGAGTTGAAGGAACTAACAACTTGCTCTTCAACATCTATCAGCTCCAACTCTGACACAATCCTCTTAGTCGGCATTGTTCTGAAGTAAACAGAGACTCTACCGTCACTACCGTCACAAGCGTATACCTCCGATGGTGCCGTGCGTACCTACGGCGTAGCTTCGACGCAGAAGCATGAATCAACCTCTACTCTAAGAAGACAGAAGTTTACATGTAGGTTCATTACATACAAGGTTCATTAGTGCACCAGAGGAAATCATGAATCTCTTGTAGACGTTTGTCCAAATCTGTCAGTTTCATTCCCTCTCTTGTGTAGGTATGGTGGGTCTGGGTGAGGGTGGAGGGTGAGGGTGGAGGATGGAGGGTGAGGGTGGAGGGTGGAGGGTGGAGGGTGGAGGATGGAGGGTGGAGGGTGAGGGTGGAGGGTGGAGGGTGGAGGATGGAGGGTGGAGGGTGAGGGTGAGGGTGGAGGATGGAGGGTGGAGGGTGGAGGGTGAGGGTGGAGGATGGAGGGTGGAGGGTGGAGGATGGAGGATGGAGGGTGGAGGATGGAGGGTGGAGGATGGAGGGTGGAGGGTGAGGGTGGAGGGTGGAGGGTGGAGGATGGAGGGTGGAGGGTGAGGGTGAGGGTGAGGGTGGAGGATGGAGGGTGGAGGGTGGAGGGTGAGGGTGGAGGGTGAGGGTGGAGGGTGGAGGGTGGAGGGTGGAGGGTGAGGGTGAGGGTGAGGGTGGAGGATGGAGGGTGGAGGGTGAGGGTGGAGGATGGAGGGTGGAGGGTGGAGGATGGAGGATGGAGGGTGGAGGATGGAGGGTGGAGGGTGGAGGATGGAGGGTGGAGGGTGGAGGATGGAGGGTGGAGGATGGAGGATGGAGGGTGGAGGATGGAGGGTGGAGGGTGAGGGTGGAGGATGGAGGATGGAGGATGGAGGGTGGAGGGTGAGGGTGGAGGGTGGAGGGTGAGGGTGAGGGTGGGCCCCAGCAGAGGTGGCGAAGGAGGTGAAATGGAACCCACACACTGAGAAGAGACGAGAGTCCCGGGGTTTTCTTTATTCCCCGTCCCATCACACCTGTTTACAAGAGGAAGCGGTGATGTCACCCACTTCACACTTGGGGACAATGGTGGCTGGAAGAAAGCAACAGGTCGCGGGGGGGCAGGGGGAGGGAGGGGTAGTCGAGGGGCCTGAAGAAGCTCTCTGTTTTATTTACCATGGATACTATGTTTTGGCCCCTTCGGCTTCAGCACAATAACACTTGCGGGTTCAAGTTCCTGCCGTCCCCCCATTCTCTCCGTCCGAGCTTTAATTCTGCACCGGCCTCTCTCGCTCATACATCACATGGCCGCGGCTCAAAGACATGAATTTCCCATCTATTGAGACTCCTCTGTAATTACCTTGAGAGGAGGACGAGGAGGGGGAGGATAAAATGGGAAAGTGAAGAGAAGGAGGGGGGGAGCCACATATTAAAAGTGCCTGAAAAAGAAATACTCTGCATTCTTCTATCACTCTTCACAAACGCAATAAAAGAATGAAGGGGGGGGGGGGGTAGGAATGGGGGTACATAAAAACGGGGTGCGTTCCAGGAGTGTTGGTCCCCGGAGGAAATCTGAATAAATTAATCGCAGTGATTGGCTCTCTCTTTTTTTTTTTTTTTCCTGCCTTCCTCTCCTCTGGCAGGACGCTGTCATCTAATTGGGCCCTGCCTCGGTGCAGCGCTCTGATTGGCTGAGAGGGAATGTGAGAACCTGGAGACCCCGGCCAACGGGGCTGACAGGGGCTCAAAGGGCAGCTTCCCTCCCCGACTTGAATGGAGAGGAGCTGGGGAGGCAGGGGGGGGGGGGGGGGTGAGCAGAATGGGGGGGGACACTATTATACAGCTACTAATGGAGCGGCGGATTTGGAGTGGGATAATTAAAACCAATGGAGGTGGGGGAGGCGTGTGGGGAGTGTGTGTGTGTGTGTGTGTGTGTGTGTGTGTGTGTGTGTGTCTGTGTGTGTGTGTGTGTGTGTCTGTGTGTGTGTGGTTTTCACATGTGTATGTTCACATGTTTGTAAGAGAGGAAGAGGCCACGAGAGGCAGAGGAGTGAGAAGAGAGAGAGAGAGAGAGAGAGCGAGAGCAAGAGGGTGAACCCCAGCAACAAAAGCAGGGATGTGTCCCCCCCCACCTGCTGTGGGCTCCCAGTAGCCAGACATCTGCCTCATTATAGCCTGCACTTCACTGCACGCTGCCCATTGTCCGCGGCCATTCTGTTTGTGCTCACCATTCTGAGGCCGGCAGAAATAGCTGCACGGCCACAATGTCCCCTCACACAGGCTGAGTGCCGGCCCGCAGGAAGTGTTTTGTTTTGAAAAACCTGCCTTGAAATCGGCGAGAGACAGCGATACCTGGGAGGCGGCGGCGGGGGGGGGGGGGGGGGGTCGCACATGGCTGGTTCTGGACTTGTTGTCAAAGGAGAGAGGAGGAATCTGCAGGTTTCACTCAAAACTCTGCAGCAGGTGGATTTATGGATCATCACCTGAACAGTTCTCGAGATTTGTGAGCCACCGACAAAGATTTCTGGAATTGGTCGGTAGATAATTGATCATTTCCTTTATAAGTTTTTGTTATTGCTTGGACACGGTCACTCATATTTACTTAAGATTACATTAAATCCTCTTGTGTCTTTCTTTATTCTAGTTGTATGTGTTTGTATGTATGAGTTGTATCGAAGCAGCTGGAACCTGAAATCAATCCTTTGCTCGATGTAAATATCTGGGATTTCAATCAGTATTGTGCCGTTTTCACAATCTACAGTAAATGCAGTGAAGCAACATCTGGATCATTGTGGAGCATTGGACTGTAGAAACAACACAGATGAGTTCTCACGTGGTTCCTCAACATCAGGAAACATCAGGCACACACAGTTTTTACAGAGAAGACACACACACACGTGCATCACTGCTCCAAAAGCTGTTGTCGTCATTTTTCCAGAAATGAAAACCCCTGCCCATGACTCTGCAGGGGATTCAGTCCCCGGGGGATTAATAGCTTACTCTAAACTCTAACTTTCATAACAAGCTATGACAAGATAATCCGACCGACTTCTGCTAATTCTCCGCACTAATTACATTTGCTGGGTTTGTGTGTTAAAGGTGTTAATGCATTTGGCTAATTAATCACTGCAGAAGAGTCCCATGCTGCTCCGCTGCTTCCATCCCAGACCGAGGGATGTGAGAGAAATATCAAGGCAGAGGGGGAAAAGGAAAGAAACCAGCACTGCAGCATTTTTATTCTACTTTTCATTTTAATGGTCTGAAATGAAATGGGATGTGAGGAAGAAAACAGCTGTGGCAGGCAAACCTCACAAAGCCGAGGGTTTAAATCAGTTTGTATAAAGACGACATATGAATATATAGCATAGAATGGAAATAAAGATGGACACATGTTTCCTCTTGCTCCTCTTGGAGTGTCAGCTGTCAATCATGACCTTTCATCCCATTTTTTTTCGCATCAAATAATTAATTAAACCCAAACTTATCAGAAACAAACACTTGAACGTGCATGAGTGTGATATAGGAGCTACCTAATATGACAGAGACCATCTTTGGCATTCTTTGACTTTTTAATTTTCATTCATATCCCATCTGCTAACATGGAGGAGATTGGCTTTACAACCATGCAGCCACCAGGGGGCGAATGGGGTTATTTGGCTCCATCTTTATTCACAGTCTATGATGTATTCAGTGAATGACTTGACTGGCTCATCCATGTTAGTGAATGGGACATAGGTCACCCCACAGAATAAGAGGGTTTCTGTCTTTTCAGGTAGTTGTTATCATGGTGATCCAGCAGGTGACAGGTGAAATAGACTTGTTAGAGGTTGAGCAGGTATGTGGGTGGGAATCTAACACCGTAGTTCCACTGTGCTCCAAGCAGCAAAGCAAGATGGCAGCTCGGATATTTTGGACACTAAAGCTTTGTGATTCTGACCCAGTGGAAGGACGAGTCGATGTGTCGTCCATCTTTTTAAATCTTTCTCACAGTAACAACAGTTCTTTGTGTTTCTTTCATCCACTCTGTCTTTGCCTTGCTGCGTCCTTCATGACACAAATTTGTCAAACCTCCGAGGTAAATTTTTGATTTGCAAGGAATGCAAGTGCCCTTCACTAAAGCAAATAAATAAAAGCACCAAGACAACCCGTCGCCTGCCTGCTTGCACATACCAAACGGGCACTTAGTTTCAAAGTAGCGCTGCCCACCGTGGCCTGCATACTTTCATATACCGTGCTCCCTTTCTCCCCGGGGCCTGAGGTGAATGTGGCCTTTGAGAGTGGAGGGAAAGCAAACACGCAGCCGGCAGCTCTCGCCTGGGAAAAGAACATCCAAACTGAGTGGGCTGTCTTCAGAGCGACAGCCTGAGCAAACAACCTGAGAGGACTTCATGAGAGTGGGGGGGGGGGTGCTGGGTGACTGAGGGGCTTCATGGAGCCAGCTGGGGTCCGACCCTTCATACAGGCGGCCATTTTCAGGCTGGCGTCAGACTGAGAGTTTATGAGATACGTAAAAAAAAAAAGATTGATAGAACGAAAACTCATTTGGGTGCTCTGTGGATTCACTCGGCAACAATAGAGGAGTGTTTGGGAAATTTGAGTTTCGATAACCTGAAATTCATGCAGCGGACTTCAGGTTTACCAACCATGCAGCCTGCAGTGCTTTAAAAACCTCACCTACTCCATGTTAGTAGATGGGACATGGACCAAGGTCAAAGTAGATGTTAAATAAACTTTTCTCAAAGACGTTTTCTATCATACTGATGTATTTGTGTTCATGTTTTTGATAAGTTTGGTTTTAATTAGTTATCCATTGATGAGTTGACGAACAGTATCACTCCCCAGTGACCAAATGAAGAGGTTTGAATGTGCAGCGATGGGATTTCAGGGGGCTTTACCCACTTGTTTATCCAGCTTCCCCCAAGTCGTGACTACTGTTCACACAGCCGGGATCAGAGCTTCGAGTGTTTAGCCTGTGGATTAGCTATTGTGTCGGGTTAGCGTGAGCACCCCCTCCCGCAGCTCGTCGGGAACCCCACCCACTGAACGAACCTCGTGGTGGTCACCCAGCACGGAGGCCGAGTCTGAGACCAGTTGTCTTTATGAATTTGCAAATATGATAGCTGATCTTGTCTTAGTCAATTGTCAATAGTTTGATCCAGGTTCAGACGGTTTAACTTGGCCCCACCGTAGGAAGATAATTATTTGCAGTGCATAACCATTTTGGGCCAGTGGCCTTTAACACATGTTGAGTGTCCACTCCTTTCGAGAGGAGAGTATATAAGAGTTCCATCCTGACGGGGTAAATCCGTACATGGTCCTTTCACACCTCACAGTGCTTCTGCCCAGGCCACATAGCTGCAGTGCCGAAGGTGACGGCCCGCTTCAGTGCCGGGGGCAAACAGATGGTTCGACAACAACCCAGGAGAGATGCCTTTGACCGGGCGGCAGCGCCAAGAGCTGCCAACAAAAAGCTCTCCAATCCAAGGCCCGCGGAGGGAACAATGGGCCAAATGCAGGGCGAGTTAGTCTGCATTCACCCAGCAGCTGGCGGAGAACCAACAGGTCGGCACACACAGCACTCCACAGAGACAATGAGAGGGAAACCTAACCACAACGAGGCGGCGAGGGAGAGAACTCGTCAGCCAAATGATCAAAGTCATCACAGAACCAATCAGTGGTGGTGTAATCCCAAACCTCTTTGTTCGACCGTGGTTTTGTTTTAACACCTGTTTGACACGTTCGCTCTTTGATCACACCTCTGATGTATCGCACTTTGCTGAAGAATGTGCACAAAGCAATGATGGACTTTTATTAGAAATTGCAAAAGCAAGAACACATTTTCTTGCCCAATCATAAAATAGGAAAAATCCGAGGAATGTCAGGATCTTTTTCTTTCTCCTTATTCTGCCTCGGAATCTAACGCTGGACGCGTCAAATGTTGTTACTCTCACATGGATATACGAAGACAGATTGGGAAAATATTAAATCAGTCCATTTATATGCGTGTGTTGAATGAGAGTGAAAACCTCACGGGGCATGTCGAGTGTTCATTCGCTCTGAAATTCATTCACATTTGGATAATTATTTCTCCTGGGTTGAGAAAGCTGCTAACACTGTGCTACAAGCGAGGGTTTAATTTCAGCTGTGCCTGCGTTTGCAACCGTCAACCACAACTGTGAGAAACACCAACATTAACAGGTCCTAGATACCAGAGGAAAGAGCCACCTTGTATATTTATGAAGTGATTGTGTCGTACAGTAAGATGTGTAGCTTTCTGTCCGGCCGTCAAATAGCATTTCTGCCAGTCTGTCTCACTCCGAGAAGCCTGACTGAGTCCTGTTAAAGTTAATAGCTCTCCACAAGCACAGAAGCCCAGACAGGCCAACACCAATAAAACTCAAGCAAATTATATCAGTGAAAAAGAGGCACTGAGGAGTCATTTTGTTATTGGGTTCAGCATTCCTCTGCTTAGGAGAAGGGACTCTTGCGTCACGCAGGAATAACTTTGGAACACAGTAAAAAATGATGCAGGCCGTGGGCTTGAATGTGCACACAGACGTTTAGCATGAGTGAGACAGTGTTGAGGGCCTGGCGTCAACATCCTGAGAGGGTGAAAAGTGTCCTGGCAAAGCTCCTGTCCTCTTAGCGTCTGTCATACACCGTGTCCTGTGGCAGGCTGCCATCAGCAGACATCTGGCTGGTTACTTTCCACCGACCGAACGCCGTTTGCTAAAAGTCAGCAGAACGTGGAGGTGAGAAGCAGCATCGCACTCAAAGACATGCTGTAGCCTGTTGTTCTTTAAGTTTTAAAATCGATTTGCATGACTTAACGATGCAGAAGGTTTTAGTTTACGACGTCTTCTACTTATTTCTAAGATTACGGCCATAAAAAGAAACAATGGTATTGGGTTACAAACACCTTTCTCATTGTTATTACCGCTGCCAAGGAGATGATGTTCTCTGTTTGTCAGCAGGATCGTGCAAACGCTACTAAACCAATTTTCCTGAAACTTGGTGGAAGAACCCATCTGGACAAAGGGTGAATTTTCTTTTCACCTTTTTAAACGATAAAAGATATTTTAAGCAGATTACAGTTTAATTGACGAACACAATAAGGACAGTAACAATGAAGAAGTTTAATTTCCAGATAAGGCTCAGGTGGTGAGAGGCTTGAGGAAGAGAAGGATGATGAAGGGGGGGGGGGGGGGGGGTTCCCAGCTCTATAAACTTCTGTCCAGCCCGGTCGTCCAAGAAGTTACGTTCACACTTGACGATTCTGCAGCGTGATTTACATCCAGACTCCAAACACCAATGCCACTGCAGGAAGTATTAGTCTGTACACAGCATAGGCAAAAAGTCAAGGTGTTAAAGTTGGAGTTCAACCTTCACGATAGAAACCACACCAACATCTTCACCATATAATAGATGCATTGTAGGATAAATCGGTGGTAATCAGTGTGTTATCTAACGCCCTGATATCTATTCTCTGTCTGACAAGTGCAGCGTCTTCACTCCTGAACTTTAAAGTCCCAGGCGGCAGTGTGTGGCACAGATCCAGCTGCAGACATGCTGCGACCGGCACCGCGCTGCATTCGTTTAATCTGTCAGAGAAAATGTGGAGCTGTTCACACAGAGCTGCTGCAGGAATCATCCAGAAAGTGCTTGTCAATTAGTTTAAATCCGGGAACGAGATGAGCTTTGAATCGAGATCCAAGACGACGCCAGGAGGGATTTAATACTTTTCAACACGATTCGTGTTGTGACGCCGACACTCGGCTCGTCTCTGGACTGGAAAGACCGGGTGCAACTCTATTCACTGGCACCGCAGACACGTCCCACATGTGTTTACACAATCAAAGATGAGTATGTGAAAGGCAGGGTGTAGTTGTGTGTGAGTGACAACGAGGCCGACGCTGTGAACTGTGGTTAACTCCACTCGGCTGGTACAGTGTGTAAACATATGACATATTCACAGCTACTATTGGAGCCCTGTCTGCGTAATGGGAGCTCAGTGCTCACCAAGACCCAAATCCCCCGGCACTGCCTCTGCCAAGCAGTGTAAATATTTAGGGTCACCCGTCGCACAATGGAAAATGAAAGCCATGACTTTCACTGGGCGCGTGTGTCTCTGTGTGTGTGTGTGTGTGTGTGTGTGTGTGTGTGTGTGTGTGCAGAGAGAAAGACACAGAGCCCCGAGCCCGTGTGTGTCTGCATGTGTATCCACATTGTGTCTGTGTGTTTTGTTCATTCTGTCGTTGCACTTATTCACGCATGTGTACATGAACATGTATGTCTTTGTGTGTGTATACGTGTGTGTCTGCGTGGACAGAAGCCAGCCGCACATACCTGCAAGTGTTTGTGTGAAAACCCAGATTCCCTCTTTGCTTTTTTTTTTTTTTAGCTTCTCAGTTCTTCCCGCGGCCGAGACTTTGACGGGAGGCAGAAGATCAGTTATCTGTCTGACGTGGCATTCAGGGCACCACATTAATCACGTCTGGAGAGAGAAGGCTCGGAGCTCAACATAAACACCTTCCTCCAGAAACAGAGCACGACACACAGGGCGAGGCCGACCCACTCCTCTGTCACTCAGCAGCTTCACTCCTTCCTTCCTCATTTTCTGTCCAGATTTTCAGGCATTTTGCTTATTTTGGGGAATTGCAATTTCTGTATCATTGAAAAAAGGTTGAAAATCTGACCCAGTGTGCATCAATAATTCTTTGCATCGAAGTCCAGACTAATGAAATTCTTCTGGGACTCGCACCTCTTTGATTCAAAGCAGCCCGTTCTTCTCCTTCTGTAAAATGTGCATCTTTTCATCGACTGTGTATGAAATCTCATCGCACAAACTTATTTTGTTCTTGTCATTGGAGTGAATTAATGCTATTTATATATAATTACTTGATCTGTATAGCACTTATCTAAACAAGGTTACAAGTGTTTCACAAGATCCACGGCAAAAAATGAATAAACTAGGAGTTTAATTCAGTGCCAAATCACAACATAATAAGTTGTAGAACTTAAGAACAGTTCCCACATATATATATATATACATATATACATAAAATGTCCCCATTCACCATAAAGGAGCAGAGCAGATAGCAAAAGATTAAGTGATTAAGTAAAAAAAAAGAAATGTTTGGAGGGTTTGATATATTTGAAACGTAAAACAGAAAAGCAGCTTGTGACAGGAGGAGGCTTAACGGAGACAGGGGCGACTTTCAGAGTAAAGAGCAGTCGTGTGTTATTAGAGCTACACTGGGACCTTTTACAGGCACTTTGAAAAGAGCCTCTGAGACCTCGCGACGAAAGGAAAACTAGCTGGAGACATGGAGGGATAAATATAACTTTGTGTGTGTGGCCTGTGGTGGAATCTGTGCTGCCGAGCTTATAGCCCTCATACGCTCATATGGAGAATAGGCAGCTTTGACCCCACAAGGAGTCGGAGCTTGTCATAACTTAATCATCACTCAGCATCTTTACAAGAGCTGGGACGAGGTTTCAGCCCCTCAAATTAAACTGGATAAATAAAGGACTGAATAAATACCTGTGTGACTCAGGTTGAATGGTCTGTATTCAGGTTGCTCGGTAACAGGGTTTCTCTTGTGCTCTCTCCACACTCGACACTCCCAGATACACTCGACCTCCTGGGACCTTTGAAGGAAAGTAACCGGTTGTAATCAGGCAACTGGAAAGTTTGGATTAATGCTTCTTTAGTTGTTTATCCTCCGATCGAGCGTCGTCATCTGATAAAGAATTTTATTAAAGTACTTTTTTGGGGGGGTTTTAACTGAAGTACAAAATGACAGCTCCCCAAAAGTGAAGCCTAAACTTGGCCCCCTAGTGGCTGGCTTTGGTATCAGTCATAAAACCCCTCCTCCATTATAGCGAATAGGGACACAGACCAAACTGAATAGTCAAAGTAAATTAAAAAATACTTTTATTGTGGACATTTTAATAAAATTTCGTACAAATATGCATGAAATACACGTCAAACTAATATTTCTCGAAGATGGCGTCCGTCATTTTAGGTAGTTCTTGTCACACTGACGTATGTTCTACTATTTATACTTCTGATAAAGTATAAGTATAAGATGGCAGCATCCGTATCCAGGGTAGTTCAGCTTCATCGATGTACAGCGGGAGGAAGTGGAGACACGTCGTCCATCTTTGTTATTGTGACAAACCAGCAACGACCAATATTTGAATAGTGACATTGAGGTAAAACTGTTGAAGTGAATGGGTCAATGGGAGAATTTCCTCAACCTCCAGCAGGCAGTGGCTACAACACAGCTACTACCAGGATGGTGGAGACCAAACATGAGGCAGAAGGAGAATGAATATTAGATCAATTGAATAAAACCTCTGTTTAAATGAACGCTAATGCTGTTTGGTGCTAGTTGTTCAAAATGATAGAATAAGGTATGAAGGTAATGAATATACCTTTATCACCCGCCACCTTCTAGTCACAACTTTGGTGTCAGTTAATATTTCAAATGTCTTGATTTTGGATTTTAAACAACAAAACCCAGAGTCATGCAATAACTGAAGTTTTGCACCAAACTTTTCTTTATCATCTCGGCGAGTCTTATAAATGAGTCTGCCTGGGCTGCATGGATGAAGCACTTTCCAGGGCGAATCTAATCAGCTCTCTGGTGCCAAAGGAGGCTGAGGAATCCCGGGTAAAGGAAATGGATCAATTTCAAATAGTAATAGTGGTTCGACCCACGTTCGCCCGTATCACTGTGCTCGTCTCCAGCTCATCTCTGTAGGGTTCTACCTGCCGGCTCTGGTTATTAGTTCCCGGGGAGAAAATGACTGAGACAGGGGAGGGGGGGGTGAATTCATTTCAAAGGAAACGGTTGAGCTATAAATCACCACATGTTTGTTGATCTACCTTCGGGAGTCGGGAGTGGATCGATAGCAGTGACTCAAAGATCACTTCAGCGTGTTGACATTTCTGGCTTTCGTAGCTCTAATCTGTTTTGGAACAGAGAATTCTCCGCCTATTCAAATGTTGGCACACGAAACTCAAAAGCAATGCTACTCTTCCTCCTAGCTGCTGATTTCACTGGGCAACTCGAATAAAAACTATCAGCCAGTCATGATCGGCTCAATATGAAATGGATAAATGCATAAGAGGAAACAGGTGCACGGCACTCGCACTGAATTTCAATCGGGCGTCCTGCTTAGAAAGACGCAAGAACGAAGGGAAGGTTTCACAAACACTGATTCAGGAAGGAAGGCGTCATTCCAGCAGTAAAAAAATATATGATGGATAATATTTGGCACATTTTTCTTGTTATTACACACAACAAATCATTTTTTTAGATAAAGTGTCGAAGAAACTAATGTAAATTGGTCAAAACGTCAACTTCTGCAGACTCTGTATTTCTGTTTGGTTCTAAAGGTATAATTTTGGTCACATTGAGTTTAAAATACATGAAATCTACAGTTCTCCCTTCTAATCTGTTCTTTGCTCTGCTTAGCGTCGTCCCGTCAAAAGTTCGTACACAAGCTTCTGCTATAGTTGCTATCGTGGCCTTGAAGAGACTAAAGTTAGCGTGGTTTTTTTTCTGTTCCTCGGCAGCAGAGCTCTTTCACTCCCTCAGAGTTCTACTCTCTGGAAGCGCACTATATAATTTTCTCCACGCCAGGCGAGTCTCTATTTTTTTTTCCGACCACTAATTAATTACAATACAGCACAGTTTGATGCAGTCAGGCCAAAGGAATGCCAGAGCCTGTGAGTTGAGTTTGGAGGAGAGGAGGAGAGGAAGGCTGACAGAGGGATGGATGGAGGGATGGAGGGAGGGAGGGAGGGAGGGAGGGAGGGAGGGAGGGAGGGAGGGAGAGACTGTGGTTTCTATCTCGCTCGCAGGCCCGGCCCAGAGTGGAGATTTAATTACTTGTATGACCAACGTCTCAGAGGCAAAGACACAACACACAGCCGAGTGCAGAGGTGTGAGCCATCGCGCCGCAGACCGTCACTGAGGCTTGACGCACCTCGAGCAGTTAATGGTTCCAGTCCCGTGTTGCTGTTCGGGGTAAATCAGAGGAGCTGAAGGACGAACTGCAACGAGTCCAAGCTCAGACAAAGACGTGCGCGTATCACAAAACACAGTGGGAAGTATTCACAAAGCTTTAGCGAGTATTTTAGACGTTAGATCTGAAATCATCGGAAGGTGGGAAGGAGTGGAAGCTCAGCACAGGAAACACATTGCATGATGTGGTTTGTCGGAAGAAGAACATGTGTGTTTGCAAAAATGTAGGTTTGACAATGAGGTGAGAAAAAGAAAGAACGTGAACAAAACAGACACAGAAACTTCATCGTGATTTCATTTGCGTTAATGAGGACGACAAACTCGCACAATTGAACCTCCTGCTGGACGATGCAGTGCAAGAGTTTAATAAATTGTCGTATAGCAAACAGAAGGTAGGGTGAGGGTTACACAACTAAACTGCACTTAAAGATTAAGGTAAATAAAAGTCTAAATATCAGTTGCAGGCCAGTGACAGTGTGAGCATGAAGAACAGACATGTTACATTACCCGTCCTCCACACATACTTTCTGCCTCGCTGGGTTTGCACTGAATTGGTTGTAAATCATGAGACTCAGATATGAAGTGTAACGTCTGGCAGAGCAACACGATCAGTGAAGTATGTGATGAAGAACTGAGCTTCGTCCCAAACAAGATTAGTTTTCTGTTTAATTTCCCCCCCAAAAAACGCTGCACAACCTTTTGTATCACATGGAAAACATGTGAACATCCTCAACGTGTTTTTAAGCATGTTTTTGATGCGTTGGAATTACTGACGTGTCGCTTGCCATGAAGTCCTGAACCACAACACGGATCGTTGCACATGGCTCATCGTCAGTGTGCAGACATGAAGCAAATCAAATGTGATGAAGGGTGGAACCGTTTTATGTCGGTCGTAAATTAAGGAAACGATACAGAGCCCCTTTATATTTTTAATGCTTTATGACTTTAAAAACAAATCCTCTTCTGTTCACGCCTCCACTCCACTGCACCGAGGATGTCTCGCTCTGCAGACGTGAGCAACATGCACTTAAAGTGAGTCTGATTGGAAAGCTGTGACTAACTGCTTTCACATAAATGCTCTTAATTAGGTGCTAAAGTGAGGGAAGCGGTGACTGTTACGCGTGGTTGTAATTAATGCAGAGAATCAGCTTTAAATTCCACTGGATGCTTTAGACACAGGTGTCGGCTTGAAGCTGAAATATTCCTTTAATGCAAACTGTAAAATTCCTCCTTTTTAAAGTGTTTTAGAAAAGCGGTGCTCGTCTGACACTGAGGGCGTCAAACGCTGCAATTTGCAGCTTCTGGGAGAAGCAAATGGAAAAGAGGCTTTTCACCAGGCTGTCGTCTTCAGCAGAGAAAAAAACACAAGTGTGCTGTGTTCCCTCTGTCGACCACAAAACAAATGTCAACACAAAGTTTTAGAATTACAAAACACTTTGATTTAAAGATACATTCAACTGAACTGCGAGTCCCAAAAAAATACCCATTTCCCATGTTTGGGATTTTTGTGGTGAAGCGTTTTCTATGTTTGTGCAGTTAAACAGCGTGAATAAAAAAAAGAATCTCATTGATTCAGCAGACGGGCCTCGGCGTCTCAGCGCCCGAGCGGAGGCCTCGCGCTCGTCGGTGCGTGGGTGGTCTCCGTCATACAGGCCGACTTGTTCTTCAGGGGCTGCGTCTGCGTCGAGCTCCTCACACACATCTCACACTGTCAGGAGGAGCATGATTTATGAAACACGCTCAATATGTTCCAGACAAGATTTCTGTCTGTTCACTTTGGTCCCACCACCGCCAGTGACTGTGGTGCGTTCAAGCCTTCGGTGCACATCATTCATAGAGGAGCACCAACCCGGAAAATGCCACAGACTTTAAATTGAGCAGAGGATTCTGTTATGCGGATAGTTTGTGTCGTCGTCTCCGAGGCTAAATACAGAGGGTGGGAGGAGCGGAGGAACCAGGACCATGTGAGCGTCCCTGCAGGAAGCCTGCCTGCTCTGAACGTGGTTAGTTCAGCATCCCTGCTAAACTGTCGAGGGGAAACAGCACAAGCAGCCGCTGAACTTCTAAACTCTCTGAATGCCCTGAACGGGGAACAGCGCGGCCTCGTGTCACTAAAACACAAACAAACATCGGCTCACTGGGAAAGTCCTTCGATGCAGACAAAGTAAAGTTGCAGCGACCTGGGAGCAGTTAACAGTTTATAACGCTCCCAGTTCCAGCCTGGTTTTACACATCCAACGAACAAGAATCTGAACCGTGACGAGATTCGCCATTGGCCAAGTTTGGAAAATTAACATTTGAAAACTTTGGCGTTTGGGATGTAACTTCCAACCAGTTTGACTCGCTCTATGACATCACTCACAGTGAATCAAGACACAAGTTTGGATCGATGAGCTTTTTACCGTCCGTCAATGTTTATACACCGTCCTCGTTTGATCTTAACTCAACAAGTGCTGGTGCTTCACTAGATCCTGTTTCAGCCGTTTCATTATTTCATGGGGGAAGAAAAACAATCAACTCGAGACCAAATCACTTCCATCTGTATTTCAGACCTTGAAGAATATTTAGATCTTTTAGAAAATGTCAGTCTTGGTGCTAGTGCATCGATTTTTCAAGATGCAGACGACTTCAGTAAAGTTCTGACCTGAAATCCCTTGATTTTTTTTTGTTTTTACTTCTCCATGCAGCTGCCCTGTTTATGACACTGAATCTGTTTGGCATCACCCGGCGAGCAGTCTGGTCCTTCTAATTCTGCAGCAGGGCGGCAGTAGCAGTGGCGTTGGATCCAGTAAAGTGGTGCCAGTGTTTTGGTCGGAGGTTACCGTAAGGAGCTCTCTGAATTACTGTCCAGTTATAGCTTCAGCAAACCAGAATAACACGCTGCCCAAATAACCCATCGCACACACATGCTCACATAGAAAACACATGGTTGACATCCTGAATAACAGCTATATACTTTCACGCAAGAACCGATGCAGGGTTTTTCAACTCTCCCATTTCGGGGAACGGCAGCTGCACCGTGGGCATCTTCACCACAGGGCGGTTATTTGCAGAGACCAGTTTAGGCCTGTTTGTGTCCCGGTCGTCCCTGCGGGGCCCCGGCTGGAACAACCTCAGCCCGTTACCCCACAGAACCTGGTCAGCGGCGCTCCGTCACGCCTCCTTTCAAAATAAAACCGAGGGGAGAGAAAAACAAACCGGGGACATGAGAGTCTTTGATTGTCCACTTTGAAATCATGGGAGGAGACAGAGGCTCAGAGCTTCGTCTCAGTTTTGGCTCCTAATGAGAAGAATCTGGTTTCGTTTTTTTTAGCTTCTTTGACGAACTGTAACTGAAACTGAGAGCTGACAGAATTATTTTAAGCTTAAATTCACCAGCAAATCTCCGCTGCTGGATTGTAAAATTCACAATTACCCTCAGCTCTGCACAGTGGCCTTTATATGAAGATCCTAATTCACACATGTGCACATTTCTCTGGATTACAAAACATGCACAGGGCCTCTGAGTCCTCCCTCTGTTTTTTTTATTTTTATAGATATAAATACACACCCTGTTAGTCGGCAGTAAACCGGCTTTTATTGGGACATAAAACTTTTTTCCATCAACACCACGCAACTGCTGCTGCTGCTGCACACAGGGGCATTTAGGTTTATACTGAAATACCTCCACTGTGGTTCCAGAGGAATTTGTCCATCGCAAATTCACTCGAAACCCCCGAATCACAACCTTCCCATTGTTTTCCTCTGTGCTGACGCCTTCGCTTCACCATCCCTGCACAGGCTACATGTTTAACCTCTGAGGGCTGTGTCCTGGAGGTAGAAGAGTGGAAAATAGACGCTTGGCAAAGAGCTGACGTTCATCAGACAAACGGCGGCGGCGCTGGAGGCGAAACGAGGTGCGGTTAGACAAGTGTTGGATAAGGATGCGCCATGAATGCATCCAAATTTAGCTCTGATTACTAAAAGTGGATCATATGGGAACACGCCAAACAATGGGCAGCAAACTGGTTTGTTTGTTGGGCAAGTCGTCAGCGTTCTGCAGACAAGTCAAGGGGTGAGTTCAGGGAAGAGCTTCAAACTAGAAAGACTCTCAGCGGAGCACAGTCCTCTCAAATTCAATCAGGCGTCATAAATAAGCCAAGAAAACAATGCATGTCATGAAATCATAATGTCCACTGTAGAAGAATGATAAACAGACAAAGCAAATTACACTCAGAACAGAAAAAACATTGATAAAACTATTGAATCCCGACTGAATCCACATTATCTCAAGTTATTTCAGTCGTAATTACATGTTCACAGCCCAATTTGTTACCATGCAGCAGCTGAAAGAATCTAAACCGCTATGAAATCATATTTAAATCAGCTAGATCTGGATTTCCAAACCAAATTTTCATTCCCTCACAAATCCCAAATATGCCTGAATATTTGTTTCCATCAACATATATGAATTGTTCCCTGGAAAATAGGTAAAAACTTACTGACGAGCAAACACACAAATAAACCAACAGGAATAAAACCATAAACTCCTTGAGAGAGGTAATAATCAATACAATTAATAGTTGCTAAATATTTATGAAATATCCATCCGTCCGTTATCTACACCTTTTGAGGGTCGTGGTGGAGCTGGAGCCAATAAACAAGTTGATATAACTTTTGATCATCCAGTTTTAAACATTTAAATCAGTTTTATAATCAGGTCACACCCAACATCTGCCAACTTCCTTTGGAATGAACCCAGGAAAAAAAACCATTGGTGGCTTTTAATTCAGGTTCCGTTGGTTTTCACTCTGGTTCTTTACAAATCAACCAAGACGAGTAAACTATCGTAACATCTGATCACCGAGCGGTTCGGGCAACTCTCCGATAAACGATTCTTCACGTTCAGTCTTTTTCTTTTTGTCTGTGAAAATCCAGCGTGAACGAGAAACAGACCTGAACTAAAAGGAAGTCATGCAGGAGTTGGTGCGTCGCACTGCATCATATTTTCCTTGGCTCCGACCAAAATGAACCAAAATACACATGTGAAAGCATCTTAATTCACCAGAGTGCCTGTGCAACTGTTTCCTAAATGCTGCACAGAATAATAAAACGTTAAATTACTCAATACTGAGGAAGGATGACTTACATTAAGCCCTAAAACAAAGTCTCAGTAAAGGTGTAGGCGCTGTTTATTCACACAAAAATACTTATGCATGCATATACTAAATGTTATTTAATGTAATATGTGGTGTTTGGTCATCATGAGCATCTAAAGGATGAAGAGATCACTGCAGAAATGGACCTAAAGCACAATATTCCACAAAGTAGAAGTTATTCCAGTTTCCACTTTAGCTTTTATTGTGAGTTATTCTCATTAACAGCGGAAATAAAAAACCAACCAGGTGTTAAAGATCAGCAGAGATGATAATCCTGTGATTTTATAGGAAACCAGTGATAATCAGGTTGTTTTCCCTGTCGGACACGAGTGGTTTCTGCAGAGAGACGAATGAAATGAGGTGCAGCTTGGATGAAGGTACGTGGAGGTACGAGCGCCAGTCAGATTATTTAATTCTTCCTCCATCTCACACCCTCGTCCCATCATCATCATCGTCATCAGCTGCTGTGGGGACTGGAGGAGGAGGAGGAGCAGGAGCAGGAGGAGGAGGAGGTGCGGCAGACGAAGATATTCGCAGAGCCAGACAGGCATAATAAAAAAATAAAACCAGAGGGGTGGATAGGAAAATCTATTAAAGGGACTTATTCACATCTAATGTTGCAAATATTGCTTTTGGGTTGACTGAAGAACATTGTTATGATCCAGCCAGAGACACAGAGTTTACTGGACAGGAAACGAGAGGAGACGTTTTCACTGCTGACGTTAATCCACAGTTTGAACGAGTCTGTGTGTGAAATGAAATGAAGGATACAAAACAGTTGATTTAAGTTTCCCCTCCACAAAATTAAATACCTTCAGTCTTGTAATTAAAGTTTCTGCTGGAAACTTCTTCACATTGCCAAGGAAGCAAGAGAGGACGACTCCGGTTTAACATCACAGGCTGGTCCTGAACGAGGCAAAGTTCTGTAGTGAAAACAAATAATGTGAAAGTGAATGTTAAATAAGAATAAATGTGAAAACTCATTGATAAAATGATGCGATGCATTAATACAAGAGATGTGATTTTCTTTTTAAAGCAACACAATGTCCGAATTGCTCTTTAGGCCCAATTCACGTTTTTAGCAGTGTTGTGCATTTGTTTACAAGCTGACGGAAAAGGACACTGTAACCTCAGAAGACAAAGAATCGAAATCATTATTAGTCTTTATTACAGCCGCACTGTGTCTCCATGTTCTAATTTACCTTGAGATGAAGCCCGTCAGTTCTCTGTAGTCTCCGAGCTGCGTGAAGACGGTGACCCCGGCGCCGGCGGTGGCCGTCCAGTTGACGGGATGTTCATTTTTCCCGGCGGAGGCGTGTGTCGAACAATTCAACGGTAACACCGCGGCTGCTTAATAGGAACGAGGCCTCGTGGGCAGCGACGCAGACGCAGGAGGAGGGTCAGCCGAGAACTGGAGCTCACGTCTCACTTCACACCTCTGCAGCAGAGTGATAAGTGAGACTGTCAGAAGAGCGAGGAGCTGCTTCTGAAGCTGTCGACTCAAATATAAATCACAGCTTCAAGTGTCCGTGGCAGCCGCTTCACTTTTCTGCGTCTTCGCTGAAGAAGCTCAACTTCACGATAAAAAACACATTTATTATAAGGCTGCACGGTTACCATTTAAATTGTACTTTTTTACCAGGAAACCAATTTTACTTTTACAGACAGATTTTCAGAGTATTTCTAAACCTGTGTGCTTGAGCAGCACCATTGGTTTGTTAAAAGTTTCTACCTGACACAGACGTCTGACGGCAGCGAGTCTCTGACAGAAGCTCAGCGATTTACTGGAATCTCTCCTGTCCCAGTGCAAACAGTGAGCTGGCTCGTTCGACTGCTTGTTTATGACGCGTCGCTCAGCCAAAGAGCCATTGTTTTATTGTTCCTCTGCACAATGTGAGTAGTTAAGCCTGAAAATGAACTCACACTGTATCAACAGCATCTGGTCCAGCTTCACTTTCTGGGATTGTGTCTAATGAGACGAGCCGGTTTGGTGTTTTCTGTCAAAACTGGATATGTGCAGTAAATGGAGAGGAACATATTATACCTTGGAAGTGTTCCAGCTTCATTTCTCAATTCATCACGTCTGAAAAACAGTTTTTTGTTTCTGTCTGTTTGCGTTGGCGGCTCCTTTGTTTTCATTTGTTTCATTTGCAATAAAACCCTTTCACATCCTCCTACTAACTTCCACTCGTGTTCTGCATCCAGCCGGAGGCGCTTTGAGTCCACTGATACTGTTTCTACAGAGAAACCGAGGAAGATCTCTGCACATTTATCTTTCTGTTCAACTGAAATGATCTCAGCTGTAATGGAGCCGTCACTGTGTTCGTTCTCCCACAGCAGCTCAGAAACACTTCCTCTCGTCACAGGCTGACAGCGAAACACTCTGTGTGGGACTTATTCTCTCCCGTCCCTTCTTCAGCTCTGAATCTGAGACGAGTCTGATGTGATGAAACCATACACGCAGCCAATCCTCTTTACGTAACAGGGCCGGGTGGTTTTGTCCGTGTCGTCTCTCAGGTATGTTTCCAGGTTGTCCGAACAGGTTGGGGCTGTGGTGACTGGCAGCTCGGCTCCTTCAGCTCGGCTGCTGGAGATTAATGAGCTGTCAGCGCAGAGCGAGGCGTTCAGAGACGGCCTCCCCTGGTCAGGAGAGATAATTACTGCTGATCACTGACACTGGAGAAGTCATATCTGTCTCACTGTCTCCCTGTCTCCCTGTCTCACTGTCTCCCTGTCTCACTGTCCCACAGTTCTCTCTGCCTGTCTCTCTGTCAGGGACGTTCCTGTATCAGCCTTGTTAAAATGTAGCTTTTTTAATGGTTCATTATTAAGTATTCTGCTGGTTTTAGTTTACAGGACAAAACCTATCCAGAGGAAACTGTGTTTATTTCTACATATATACATGTTATGTTATGTACTGTGCTACAATCACCTTAATACTGTGGGAGGTTTCACGCATATGCAAATGAAACGATTATAGAATATTAATAAACACATTATTGTCTAAGAAGTCAGGAGTCATCTGTTTCCCCGTCTTTGATAACGACCGAGCCCACGCAGCACGTGAACCACCAGGGCGGCGACTCCATGTTGCTCGACCAGAGCGTATGGATCAACGCCCAGATTCCCAGATACTCGCTGCCAGGCTCCCGTCCCGGGTTTGACCTCGGGAGTTTCACATTTCCTGGACAGGAGCTGCAGGTTCTTCAGGGTTCTATAGGATTCTGACGTTACAGGCTCAGAACGTCAGTACCCTCAAGTCTCAGGTTGATGGACAGGTAGAGTGGTGGAGCGTCACCAGTAATTTTACCGGATCAGACCAAAAAAAAAGCAGTTTCAGGCTCAGGCTTAGTTCTGGTTTGAGTTCAGGCTCAGATTTAGGCAGAAAGACGATGTGGGAACCTGTAAGTATTGATCTGGAAACAGCGAAGTGGATATTTGAACCGTGTTCGTTTAGGTCTTAGAGAGACTTAACCAGAAGCTGATTTCAGACTTGAACTTTGGGAGTTGGCCGATCACATATGAGGCAGCAGCAGGAGATTGTCCGGGTCTCGAGGGGCGGAGCCTGTAGAGCAGCAGGAGGCCGGACATGACGTATAAATCCTGCTGTGGAAAGATCAGTGTCTTTGTTTACAGCTCATCTACATCACCAAAAGCTCTGGAATCTCCTCGCCTTTCCAAGTGGACGTCTTCGTCTTCTACGTGTACGGCTCCTCTTCTTCATCCTGAGACACTTGCGTTGCTCCAGTTTCACGTCTGGCAGGAAAAGATCCGGAGAATGTCAGAGTTTCAGTGCACGTCTGAAAAGCAGCTGGAGACCCAGATTCAGACCCACTGGACGAGCAGTGCAGCCGCCAGCTGATGCTCAGTTGGTGTGAAGATGAGAAGGAAAGTGAGAGAATCAAGTTAAGTTTGCAGGGCACAGAAATATCTCCAGTCTCAGAAAGCTCCCCCCGGTACTTTGCAGCCGAGTTATATAACACGGAGCGTTTCATCTCTGGCATTTATCAGAGCTGAGTTTGCACAAAAGCTTCAAAGAATCTGTCTGCGAGTTTTAAAAACCTCCAGGAAACCTTCACTCCCTGACACTTTGCTCACAATCTGCAGCTTCTCAGGAGGAAGACAAGCCCGGAGATCCCACATGGTTCTGCAGCACCTGATCAGATCAGCTGGGGGATTCCGATCTGATCCACCGGCTGCAGACATGTTGCTTACACAAGGTGTGAAGTCGTCGATTTAAAAAGAACGGCTCCACTTTGGTCTTGAACATCGTGCGTGGAGCTTCTGACGTGTTCAGATCTTTGTCGACTGCAGGTTAAACGAAGGTTTCCCGAGTCGCAGCTCTCGGTCCTACTTTGAGCTGCTTCTGTTCTCGGGCTTTTCAAGTCTTTCCTCTCAGGTGACGGCTGCGTGTTTCCCGCTCGGCTCAGAGATATGAATGTGAGACGTGTTACAGTGAAAGAGCTGCCGTCTTTTCATTCTCGGCACAATTGATATGTCAGGTCTGCACGTCAAAATGTGAAGTGATAAAAACCGTGTGTGTGTGTGAGAGCTCGAGTTCAAAGCCACTGTCTTTCTTTCTCTCCAGCGTTTGTGAGTCTGTGTGTGTTTATGGAATATAAAGATATTTTTCTTGCTTCTTCTACTTCTCTGTTTTTGTTATTTCCTCCTGTTCTGGACAGTCCACAGCACAAACACCAGCCCCCCCCCATCAGAACAACTACATTGGGAAACACACACTGTATCAGCACATGTACTTGAGATCAAAGCATCGACACCAAACTGCTTCTCTCTTCACGTGACGTCTTCAGAAGCAGCACTGGGTGAATATAAAGAGGTGATTACCTCACAGATCACAAGCTTTTCTTCCATTTTACCTTCCATGGACGATTCATTTGTTGCATCTATTATGTAGAAGGGGAAAGTCTGAAGAAACCCACACAAACACGGGGAGAACATACAAACTCCACAGAGAAAGACCCTCAACTGAGCCGGGATTCGAACCGGGAACCTTCGACAGTGCTTCGTTTGAAGCTGCCTACATTACAACGTGAAACCAAAACTAACCAGATCAAAGACATGAAGCCTGGTTCAGACTCTCAGCTGTGAAAACCTTTATGATTTTTAACATCCTGAACATTTAGTTAATCACCTCGAGTGTTTCCTGTCTTTGATTCTGTACAGTATGTGTTTTGAACTGCACTTGTTCCCTCACTCACACGTGGTAAACTCAGATCGAAATGAGCCTGGATGTCTGAATCTAAATTTAACATCTGGCTGTTGTTGTGATGTTTTTCAGGGAAAAGCAAAGATTCACCTGCTGTGAACATGAATAAAATCCCCTTTGAGCCGTCTGAGGCGAGACAGAGACAATAGTGACAGAAACACGGTGAAATCTTTGGTTGTTAATCTACAACACGGATCTGCGGCACATTCCAAACTGTGACTGCTGCTACGAGACACTTATTTACAACCCAAGCAGCCAGAGTCCAACATGAGGTGACGCATCAGACACCAGTAAAAATCTGATTCACCTCCACAACCGGGTTTTTATATTGAAACTGTTCATCTGACATCTCTTATTGATATTGTATTATACTATCTACTTCATATGAGACTTTATGCGATGCATTTTGCACAGAGGTTTAGTTTCTCAGGAGGTAACTCCTGTCACACAGTAAGAACTTCATTTAATAACATTATTACAAATAATGAAAAGAGTTATTTCAAAGTAAAACTACAACATTCAGTTGTCGATTTGTCCAAGATGCTTGATTTACAGCGATGGTAAGATTTATGATAATTAATAAAGCAAGTCGCTCGAGGGCAGACCAAAGTAGAGTTAGTCTTTTATTTACCTTGGGACTGAGCCATGATCAGAACAACCAGTGTTTGTGTTTGTGGAGGATCTCAGCAGCCAAATCTCACGTCGAGTCAAATTGACAGAAACCCAGATCCACTCTTGGATTTTTTAATTTCACGCTCTCCTTGACCTCAGCGGGTTTCTTCTGATCAGCAGGTCATTAGTTCAGCACGCGACTCCGACACCGGCCGCTGGCACCAGCCTGCGTTGTCAACTTTGAGCTCGGGAGCAAAGCGCGTCCTCGCCGTGAGAAGCTGCCGCTGACTGGGAGATCCTCAGCTGCTGGAGCCGTACACAAACATTACCTCCTCTAATTAACGGTGGCAATGAAAGTGCAGAGTAATTAGTGAGTGCGAGAGTCTGGGTGACACGTGCATGCAGCTGCACCTCCGGGTCCATGTGAAGCTGCAGAGCTGCAGGAAGACGCAGTTCCTCCGGAGCAATGTTTGTTCCACATAAATGCCTGAATATTCCTCATGAATTAAACAATTTCCTTCCCCCCCTCTTCTTTGTTCTGGCAATTAAATTCATTTGAGTCGTGAAAGTGATCACTAATTACCCACAGGGAATAATCTCAGCACAGAATCAAAGGGAGCATTGTCTGCCTGTCGACAACAAATGAAAACAGCGGTTCAGTTTATGTCTGATGACCCGGAGGCTCTTGTGCAACCTCAGATCCTTGGATCGGATCATCGCTCGCCGGTGGGAGTAGATATTTGAGGAACCTCTGCTGCCAACAACCCACATGCATGTGCAAGCAACTGATTGGGCTTCTTCAAATACTCCCAGAGAAATTAGCTGTCACGGGCGTGTGCAGCCAAGAGACGAGGGTATGTGTGGGTTACTGGGTGTTGTCTGGGTGTGTGAATTAGCGGCGGCGTTCTCGTCTCGTGTGTTTTTTCTGCACTGTTATATTGTTTGAGTTTTAAAAAAAGAAACTGCAGACGGACTCGGCGCCCCATCGCTTCGAGGAGCAACAGGCACTGACTTGCAAAATATGTAATTACCGATGTCAGCTCTCTTAACAGCGAGCGCTTTTATTGAAGTGTTCTCGGTGCCGTGTGGCTCTGATTACAGCTCGGAGTGGCTGTAAAGGGGTTTTGGGACCAGGATTTACAGACTCAATTAAAAGCCTGTGATCTGTGATGGGAGTTACTCACCTGAACGCTTCTAATACGTTTCACTGTCTGTCAGCCAGCGCCTCGTCCCCTCATTCACTTTCTCATGTGCATTCCAACCTGTTCAACCAAACCAGGCGGAGTTCAAACGATGAGAAATTCATCCTGTAACAAGACACACGCATCGAAGGGAGAGAAGATTGATCGACGACAAAATCTGTTCATGTGGTTCTGTGAGACATGTGACAGGCCGTCGTAGATGCAGCTATGAACAACAAACGAGAACAGTAACAGAGCTGGTGCATGTCAGGGATTCACTAAATACCTCAGAGGTCATAATTCCTGCCGTTTAAACCAAGCACACTTTGCCTGGAGCAGCAGGTCGGTGGAGTTCAGAGAGGACTCTGTGCTTATTTCAGATCATTTTAAACTAAATTAAGGAGCCGGAGGACGGAGGGGCCTGAACGAGCCGCCGCTTCACGTGCAGAAAAAGCCCATCAGAGGTTACCGCGCTTCACCGCTCCGTTAATTATTTCTCACCGCTGGTATTTCACACCTGTCAGGGAACGTCGGAGCAGGCCCAGCAGCCAGCAGCTGAGCCGAGGCGTGATTGATATCTGTGGTTTCTCCGCTCGGCCCCTTCGCCCAAAGGCGTGGCTGCACAATGAGCTTCTTCTTCTGCTGCTGTCTCCCCTGCGCTCTGCGGTATCACACCTTCACTGCTGGAAGGGAAGACGGTTCAGACTGAGTGTGTGTTACAAGTGCACACTAACACACACTGCAGGTGACACAGACTCACAGGTTTGATTGATTTCCCCTCGTGAATCCACTTCAGTGATGAGGAGGAGGTGCAGGTGAAGAAGAGGAGGATGGTTAAACAACGATTATTAATCCAAGAGGCTAAATGTGGCCCTGCACGCTGGCTCCGCTCCAACACGTGGCCCGAAGCCAACGTCAGGATCACGTTCCTAATGTTTAGTCTTGTCGGTAAACAACGATATTTTTTTTAAAAACTATATTTACTCTGAGGAATCTGTGATGAAACCTGTGCACGTCCGGTGTGTGTGACGTTGTTTTCTCCTCGTCTGAATCCTGAGCTGCCGTGATCGTTTCTCACCGGGAAAAACCGCCTCGCATGGGAAGTGTTGTCATGTGATACAGGGTCAGAGCGGGGAGTCGGAAGTATGAAGACAGGAGAGAAACACAGGGAACGAAGCCAAGTGGCAAAAAAATAGACTGTGACTGAGTGAGTGGGAAATATTTCAACTGTGCAATTAAGTATTTAAATCGATTGTTAACGTGGATGTATGGATAAACCGATAATAGCTTCTATTCATGCATTTACCTTTTTTAAACACAAACAGGAATCTGCAGAGTCATTCGGACGTCAGATATAAACTATAAGCGATCGTCAGTTTAAGTTTTTTTAAGGTGCGTGTAACAGAAACAAAGCAAACATATGGTCGTCTGAGCGAATCCTAATAAAATCCATGTTTCTCCAAACGTGTTCGCAGACGACCAGCGTGTCCTCTGAAGTCTGTTTGATTTGGATCGGGCTTCAAAACAAAAACTTTGACACACGTCATCGTCCACAGACATATTGTGTAGATTATTCTTAATTCACGTGGCCTTTGCTTGGAGATATTAGTTTTGTTTTCCTCCTCGGCAGCGAGTGGCTTTGTTTCTCCACAGCGGCTTCCTAATTTCTATTGTATGTTGTGGCCTCGTGAAAATAAATCTTCGCTTCTCTGCAGCCGCTCCCAGCCGCTGGGATGTTTGCTCCAGGAACCTGCTCCCTCGCCATCCGGCTGCATTGGATCCTGAACGCGTTCCTGAGCAGGTTTGGTGACAACAGAGAGTCAGTGAACGCACCTCTCCGCTGCCAAGGTGCTTCTGATAAAGACTCATCAGCAGCTGAACAGCAGCAGCTGGAGTCCAGGCTCCATTTCAAAAGCATGAAACAACATGTTTTAATGAGATACAGTGTTTTTATCATTTAATCACTTTGATAAAAATCTGTTCGTTGGGAAACTCGTCTCTTTCTCTGGCTCCAACTTCTGAACTCTTCATATCTTGAGGATTTTCAGCTTTTCTTTGTGTATGTAGGTTGCTTTTGTCGTACTTACACGTCACTTTTTATAGAAAACAATGTGTCACTGTCATTAGTTGCACACGTCTCCATTCCCTGTTAATTAGGATGTGATGTGGAGTTGAGATGCAGCTCAGGTGTGAATTCACGTCTGGATGAATGATGATTAAATCAATGTCCAGCAGAGGAGACACAGGTTAATGATGGTGGAGAGCGTCAGAGTCAGACCAGCAGCAGCAGTCGATCGGTTCAGTAAATCCACTGGATGGAAACATAATACTTGAGGGGTTTAGGGGTGGACGGACTGACTGACACTCACGCCCTCTCCTCAAAGATCCTTTTTGTCTCCAGTGTTCGGCGGTGGACAGAGCGGAGCTAACAGGCTGCTCCTTGCGCTTAGCCAAGCAGTTGTGAAAACACACGGATCCCGGCGCCAGGGATCTCACAGCGTTTCTTTTGACCAAAACCGAGAAGCTCTGGCTGAAGGGCTCGGAGTGGGGTGGGGGGGGGGGGGAGGCGAGAGTGAAGCTGAGGGGCTGGAAATTGAGGAAGATTATTGTCCAAGGCTTTAATCGGGTTTCTGAGGCAAGGCTCAGCGCCTTGAAAGAGGGAGGTCTGGAGTCAAGTCTGTCTGGAGCGTGGAACTCCTGTCAAAACAAGCTGTCGTGAGAAACCAGGCCCGGTGATGGGGGGGCGGGGGCGGGGGGGGCTGCAATAACCAACAGAGGCAGTCGAGGAGCAGATTGGATTTATAATGATCAACCAGAGGAATACTTCAAAATGGCCATTTGGATATAGTGAATATGTGGAAAGGTTCATCTGCAAATTAATATGTGATTAATGTGTTAGCTGTTGATATTTATTATGATGAATATTATTATTTTGCACCATTGAACTCAAATTACATAGAATTTTTATAAAAATATATTTACCACCATCACCACTCCGGAATATCTTTATATTTTTTTACTTTTTTTACATTAATTAATGTAGATTTAATGTTTTTAAATTTTCTCCCACTATCAAGAAATGAAGCCAAAATATCCCCGATACCAACGCTGCTATTTTTGCGCCAAATGACGAGAACGATTTATTTGTCGTGTGCTTTAACTTTTTAAATGTCCCGTCTGCTAACATGGAGAAGTTAGGGTTCATGACCTTTACTGCAGCCAGCCACCGGGGGGCGATCAAGATGATTTGGCTTCACTTTGGGGAGCAGTCATGTCGTCCATCTTTATTTACAGTTCAGTTTCCATTCTTTCATCTTCACAAAACTGCACAAAGCTGTAATTTAATTTAAATTTATACAATTTTCAGTGGATTCAAAGTGTTTGTGTCCTAAATTACATTTTTTCTTTCACTATAATTGTATTTATTTCATTTTGCTGTTAATCTCAATCTCAACAGCCTCCGGTTGGTGGAAACATATTTTATCCTGCAGGAGTTTTGCATCTCGACGGACGTTCGAGCTCCAGATGATCTGATTGTGATATTTCACAGGTTTGACGTGTGACTGACAGCTGCTGCTTGTGTTCAATATAAGTTGACGGAGCTAAATGAGTCAAACTAAGTGGGAGAAACGTGAAGCTTTTATTAGGAGAATTTGCTGAAGCGCTCCGCCGCCTGTGCTGAAGTGCCCTCAGAGCTCTTTCTATTACCGTGGCTTATTTGCGGTCTTCTATTTTGGATGCAACCTATTTGTGAGTGATGTGTGTTTATGCAGCACCCCCGCCCCCGCAGAAACACTCAGGTTACTATGCTGCGGTAATTACCCGCCCCGCTTTTAACTGTCATAACACAAAATGTTTGGACTCAGGGAAAACAGACGAGGCTGTCGCACACTGAACCAAAACCGCCAACCAGACATAGTAACTGGTGTTTAAGTGCAGCGGCTGCAACATACCGTCGCTGAGAGAGGGAGCGAGCACGGAAGGAGGCGAATGTCCAGACAATGAGAGGAGAAGAAAGAGTATTCAGTGTGTATTTATATGTGTGTGATGCTCAAAGTGCTGCCGTCCCAATAGGCCAGTAGGAGGAGGCTGGTGTGTGTGAGAGCGCAAATGTCCGAGTCGGTTTCTGCGGATGTTCTCCGGAGCTTCTCCTCCCAGAACCCTCGTAAAAACTCGTGAGTACGCTGCACGAGATGATCCCTGCAAGCGAGTGGTCACGTGGATGAAGACATCGAAAAGACGCAAAACTGAAAGAAACTAAAAGGACAATAAATGATGATAAAGAGGTGTCGTACACGTAGAAGCGGTCAACTGGGAAAGATAACGAGAGTCCAGAGCTTTTGGTGAAACTACGGACTTCATTGTGCAGACATTCTCCTGAACTCCTGTCTGATAATGAATTAAGTGGTAATTATCCCGTCCATTTGTTTGTCTGTTTGTTTGTAAGCAAGATTACACAAAATGTTCATTTCCATGGAACCTGGTGGAGGGAGGTGGTATTGCTCAGGGGGAAAACCCAATAAATTTTGGTGCAAATTGTTTCCCTTTCTTTAAAGTTGCAAGATTAGGGAACAATTAATGGACTGATATCAATGAGTGTGTGTTGAAGGGGACTTGTTGGGCTTCGGTAGGTTTTTGTGTCGCAGCTCTAATCTAAAGTTTTGAGCAGCGACCCTGACACGTGACCATGTGACAGACTTTCAACAAAGCGAACATGGTATCGAATAAAAAGTCAAGTGTCGGGAATATATTCTGAATTCGTGAAAACAAACCTCAAAACGTTGAGTTGAAGGAAACTGACACATCATAAATCTAACAAACAATAAACAGTGAGTTTAGCGAAACACCTGAAAACTGCAAAAAAAAACTGTTCTGTCATGGTGACAAAGTCTGATTCCTGTCTCCTGTCTCTCCGTTGTATAAAATCAGAGGCCTGCAAAGACGAGGGTTCGACTGACTGACTTTGAACTCGCTTCTCAGAGAGAGCGTTTGAACGTTGTTTACCACTTTTTAGATTTCGGGAGGCAGACCAGCAGACAAAGGCAGGAAACAGAAAAGCAGTCAGACGCAAAAAACAACTAAATAAAGTCGAGAAGAAACTCAGACAGAAGAAGGAAAATCCTCCCTCAGCCTGAGTGTATCAGGCCGGATCCACTGAGGTGTCACTGCTGCGTCAGGGCCGATCGGGCTGTGTGCACATGATGGATGACGCTGGAGACCGGTTTGTTCTGACCCAGCTTGGAATCAGTGGTCGTGTCCCGCCTGCGCACGGAAATATAAACACACTGACAGTTTTTAGATGCGAATACAAGTCTGACTCACTCCGAACGTGACAAGCTATTTCAGACCAATGAGCACTTGTTGTTTCTATGTCCATTTTCCTGACAGAAATCTTCCTGCGTCTTTATGAATAATGACTGTTTTTTATTATTTAAAGGCAGATGTGGCCAGATGTTGTATCACCAGTGAATCTTTAAGGAAGGAAGTCAGGGTGGATACAGATTAATACAGGAGAACATTGAAATTTCTTCTCACTTCCTACAAACATGGGGCAAATTTGGATAAATAAATAAAATTGATGTCACACATTTTATTCAATAGATTGATTCGGGCAGATTTGAGTCGTATTAGAACCCAGGAGCAGAAAATAATACTTGATATGTTACGGTGATGGTAAAGTTTTCACAGTGTGGAGTCAGTACAATTACAAAGAAATAAAACAAAGGAATGTACAAAGGTTTTCTATATTTTCATGGTTCTGCTGAGACACTTATCGTCTCGTGTTTTCTGTGTCTCTTCATTGTCTCTCATGTTAAAACCAAACTGCAGAGAACACCTCACATTTTTTACTCTTTAGTGCATTAAAGCTCAATATCTGTTAAAGGACCGTCCTCCTCTGTTTCCAAGGTAACCACCAACTGCCGTCCCCCCAAAGCTCGCTCACAACGCAAAAATAAATATCCTTACATGTCTTGGAATGGATTTCCAATTAAGGTTACTCGCCATCGTTAATCACACCATTACCCTCGGGAACGCCGAGAGCCTGAGAAATTGATTTTGAGTATTATGGCTGTGATTGGTTTAATGAGACAGTTTTTATAATCAACTAATGAAGCTCACTTGTTTGTTGAACTGAAATTAGCTCTGTAATTATTAGACTGTTTGCTTTTTATATTGTCTGTTCTCTATCCGTCAGTTGTTCCAACTTTGTGGAATCACATCGTGTCGAATCACAAACTTCTTAAAGTGATGTTCGCACTGGATGTGCGACGGGAAAACGTCACAACACAAATCAGGCCACTTGTTGGGAAGTCGTATCTGACGTTATCGAACGCACAAACTTTCTTTGTGTGTGTGTGTGTTGCAAAGGCGCTGAGTGGGCGTTTGGAAGGAAGCCGCTTGTCCCCCGGGGCCAGAGCGACGGGTAGTCAACGCACAGAAGAATCTAAAGACTGTCACATTTCCGGTCCGAGGGCGGAGCTGCGATCCACCTCCGCTCTGCTGCATGTCTCAGATTCTTCACCTCCGAGGCGCTGATGAGACCTGTAAACAGGAGGAGGAGCGCGGGGGGGGGGTCATGTCGGGCTCTGCGTCGGTTAACAGACACTGAGGTTATTGTGTAGGAAGCTTGTGTGTATTTATATTCACGAGAAAGCTTTGTTAAAAGAGGTTATTCTGCACTTTCTCGTTTCCTCCTCACTCTTCAGAACTCAGCTGTTTGTAACGTGACGGACTTCTCACAGCTTTTCAAGGCATTTGTGTGTATGACTGGTTTCCAGTACGACTTATTCCATTTCAGATCAGCGGGGGATTTAGGATTTTTGTAAATCTGGGGCCACAATTTACACAGAGGGGCCAAGGTGCTTGTTGATTTTCATTTTCACTGAATTTACTCTTGAACAGTGTTGCTGGAAACCACATTAAATTAGTGGAATAAACAACGGTGGATGTACGATTTTTCTGAATCGGGGGCCATGATGGGGCCACAATTTATAAACGGGGTCCAATCATATGTCCAACATCCAGAAGAAGACTCGAAACTAGAGATTGAGACATAAACTCGTTCGGAAAATGTTTAAGCAGAGTGATTTTCTCATTAACTTCTATAGAAACAACCAGTGGAGTCGCCCCCTGCTGGTGAATACAGATTTCAAGCAGCTCTGCATTGGCTTCATTTTCTGGATCTGGAGTCTTCGTCCATTTTGATACACGATCTCTGCTCATACCTGACCCCTCCACAAAATATCATGAGGAAAACAGTTCAGTAGTTTTTGCGTAATCGTGCTAACAAACCGTTAACACCTCCTCCTCCTCCTCCTCCTCCAGTTAGACTTCCTTCATCGCTCCCGTCCGTATCGCTATGGTTACCAGAGGTGAACGTGATCACCGGTTGTAATAAGCTGTTTGCAGATACAATGATGATGAGGATAGGACTTCACTGTCCCGCCCACTCTGTGTGATTGACAGGTGAATAAAGCAGAGGGATTAGCTCCGAGCAACAAAGATGGAGACGAAACAAAACAAGGGGAGAATTCACTGTGTCACACGAATGAAGGGATCACAGCCTCGAAGGGAAATCGCTGTGGCATTATTAATACTCTAATAGAATTATATAGAGGATGCACGAGTGAGATGTTTAATTATACATTATGCATTTTGTCAGAATATAACAGAGGTGGCTCGGTTATTATCATTTTGATTGGCCTTTTTTAACCATTTTTGTATTCATTCTCTTATATATTAGTATATATATATATTAATCATAATATTTCTCTATGTGAGTGAAAGCTTCAGCTCATCCTGATGCCAGGTTGATATTCTGGAGTAGCCCTCCGCTGCGCACACTTTCCCACAACTTAGCCCATAAAGTGGAGAATGTGCCTAATCCTGTGCAGAGTTATGACATATGGTCAGTGGCTTAAGTGATCTGGGGCCATCTTAAGATGGAAGTGGAATGCAGCTCCCAAAGGGCAGTGGGAAGGTAAATAAAGGAGACAATGCTCGGTAGATATGGGAAAATATTGACATGGCTGACCCCCGGTGCTTAACTGATTAAGGCCGGTAACATCTCACAGCTGTTTACCGAACTGCTACCAGAGTGTGAGCTGCAAATCCTCCAACTTTTCTTTTTAAACCTCAGGAAACCGCCGAAGAGGAGAGCATCTACTTTTCAGACGTTGCTGTGATTCAGATTTTTTTTTGTGCCTTTATTTATTTTATTGTTAGAAATACGTTTTGAAGATTCCACGTGATGATAAAACCTTTTTCCTTTAGTGTGGTCACTTCTCTGCCAATATCACGTGTTCCCTGTGGAGTTTCTGACCACTAGTCGTACTATTAAAGCCATTTTCTGATTATATAGTTTGCTTTATATGTCCTGTTAGCTTGTGCACGCCAACAATAAACTTCCATATTCTCGTGTTTTTAAAATCCAGGTGTATTTTTATGCATCACCTGTTTTTTTGCAACATTAAATGTGGTTTTGACATGAAATGAGTTTCTGACTTCTGCAGCAGATCTTTGTTGCACTAATGCAACATAAATGGAAGCAATAGAGTCAAAGACGACCTAATGCAATCAGTGCAGGTTTTAAAATGTAAAAATAAGATAATACAATGGCACTTAATGAAAGGTCAACATGAAAATAGCAGGATATGGTAAAGTATCTTTAAAGGGAAGTCCAAGATGCCGTGTTTTTCCATCCTGAGAAAACTGTGACATTTGCTCTTTTCTCAGCTCGTTTTAAAAGAATCAGTGTCCCGGTTGGTTAAAACCTCTTATGGCAGTTTATTGATAATTAGATAACACGATTTCTGAGCATTAGGATCAAGCCTGTAGCTCTCACTGCCACATTCAGTCTGTCACTGTGTGAATTAGCATCTAAACCTGAACTGAAGACGTGAGACGACTGAAACATCTCAGGGTTATGTCCTGAACTACGTCTGTAATACTGATCAATACTCAATAACCCCTCTGCTTGTTACTGGTTCTTGGAGACGAGTCTGAAGGACAAAGTTCACTCACACTGGAAATGTGGATAAGTGTTCGATAAATCAAACATGGCCGACGCACAGACACAAAGGGAATTCAACAGAAAACAGCTGAAGTATTAGAATAAGAGCAAAGCGGGGACATTTTGTGTTTTTGTATTCACGTCTGCATCATGGTTCTGAGACAGTAACAAGGTGAGCACAGTAATGGTTCTGTTGTTTACCTCAGCAGAGTCTGACTCAGGGTTTAACATCATCTAAATGAAGACAAACGACAAACAGTGGCCAAAACAGCCGGCAGCTCCTCGCCGGGTTTTTCCAGATTCCTTCAGAGCTCCGTCGTGTGCGAGCTGCAGGCGCGACTACACCAGGATTTATTTTTAAAAAGAACCATCAGGGGAAATTTGGGGGGTTTGAACTCTGTACTTCACAAACTCGGCTGCACTGCCGCATTAAAAGAGACGTCTCTAATTGACAACTTGCTCCTCCTCGGCGTTTCAGACGACGTCTCGTCAAGGGTGCTTCTCCTCTACGCCTGTTTTCTCCTCCGTCCTGGGACCGATAACAAAACCCCTTCTTTAAAACACTCCCACCCCCCCACCCAGACACACACACACACACACACACACAAACACACACACCACCCACCACCCTCACGGGCAAACACACACACATTCACTTGGTTTCACTTGCCTGCACACAAGCACCAAAGACACCCACATGCAATCCTGTGCACGCTTGCATGCATCGTATTGAGCAAGAAGCACAATTGTACACATGCGCTCTAACACACACACACACACACACACACACACACACACACACACACACACACACACACACACACACACAGACTCACCACTAACTCACTTGCAGGGTGGGAGGAGTCGCTGCTAAAAGACTTGTAATTTGTGTTTTGCCAACAAAGACTGGCTAATCCTGCAGAGGGCTTTGTCGCAGCTGCCATTGTGTGTGTGTGTGTGTGTGTGTGTGTGTGTGTGTGTGTGTGTGTGTGTGTGTGTGTGTGTGTGTGTGTGTAAGTGAGTGAGCGAGGGCGGGAGGGAGGGAGGGAGAGAGAGTGTTAGAAAATGTTAGAAAGGGAAAAAATGTGAAAAACACAAGGGAGAGAGTGTGAAGAAGAGAGAGTTGTGCGTGATTGCAGTGTGTGTGTGTGTCACTCTTTATCCCAGCTGTGTGTGCATATCTGTGGGGGGTGGGAGTGTGTATTTGTCGCCTGCCCCTCCTGCAGTTTTCTGCATGAGAGAACTCATCTCAGCTCATCTCCCTCTCTTCCCATGGCCAGTCCCTCGTTGGCCGAGCGCAGACCCCTGCTCCCCGGGCAGCCCGTGGTGCCGAGGGGTCGCCGGGGTCACGGGGGGGGCGGGAGGTGGGCGGGCCGCAACGCTTGTTGGAGTCATTTAGCTTAAGACGGAGATGATCTCTCTGATATCTACCAGGGGGCATCGGGCCGAGTCGAAATAAAGTCACCAATGTGTGACAGGTGGAAAGAGAGCGAGCTAATAGCTTTGGAGCGGTGAGGGGCTTTTCTCCTCCACCCCCCCCCCACTCATCCTGCCCCATTCACAGATTTAAAGAAACCACTGAATCAGACTTACCTTTCAGCCACAAGCACAGAGGCAGCACAGCGGGGGGCTAATCAGAATTAGGCAAATTCACCATATGTCTCAAAGCGTCTCCAAAGGCCAGAGTGCAGGTATCACAGAGATTATTTACTTTTTTTATTCTCGGTCCCACGACGTTTCATTGAGTCAGATGTTTTTGTCAGAATTTGCTGACGGGCCCCGGGGAGGCAACCGACATGCAGCCTGCTTGTTCCTGCTCTTCTCCAGCGTCGGTGCAGAAGAGAGGTGCTGAGCCGCTCTTGGCAAATTCCCTGCGTCTGGGAGCAGAGATCATTATCTGCATGTGGAGTTCAGTGTTTGTGCTCTGATAACATGTGACAGAGCGCGCAGGTGCAGCTGTGAGCATGTGCAAGCAAACAGATGTGCAAAGTACGCTTTCAACAGCCAAGCACATTCATCAGTGGGGGTAGAGAAGCCTTGTGTTATCGTTTAGCGGAGATGTAGCAATAGAGAGAGAGAGAGAGAGATGGGTCGACTGTGACCAATCAATGAACGGCCTGAAGACACAGTCTCTGCAAATACAGAATCAAAGTTGTGTTGCTTTCCCTGCGTAATATTGTTGCAGAAGACTTTTTCTTGTTTCTTGGTTTAATGTTGTATTTTTAAAAAATTATGTATTTCAGCCTCAAAACAAGCTTCTTCCCCATTTGACCTCACAGACGACTTATTGAAACTTGTGAAATCTTTCAAATCCAGAAAACCACCCGGCAAACGTACGAATCCCTCGCTGACGAGAGAGTTCACTGTCAGTTGTGCAACGTCTCTCAGGGACAGCTTGTCTCCACTTACAACACACACTCAGCTCTCGTCAGGTTCCTCCTCTGCCTTCATGCGACGGGGCTGAAGTGAAGCGATGAGTGACGAACACGGTGACATACCTGCCGTCTGCCAACAGCACTCCCTCCCAGGCCTGTTCCCTGCTGAGGGCGCGACGCAGGTAGAACCACCTCCCAGCACTTTATACATATATATATATATAAGGTACGTTCTTTACCTGCCTCTTGAAATCCCAGTTATGCTGAAGAGACTTTAAAAATACAGCCATTGATTTGTCCCTTGTCAAAATGAACCTCATGACTTATTGAACTTCTCATGTGAGGGTTTTCTGATTGTCCAGATTGAAGGTTTGGTTAAGTTTACACAACTTAACGCACTTAAACACAAACGCACACTGGTGCTTTAACAATCCTCCACCACAGACAACTATCTCATCCTTTTCTTTAGTTTACAACAGATTACATGATCCCTTTTCTAGTGTTTATAATATGATTATATTTGATTTAGTTTCCTATTTTTCTATATTTTTTATACACAAAACACCCCCCCAACAAATTCCTTTGTGTGTGTCAACTTACTTGTCAATAAACCCAGAGACCTGAAGATCTTTTCACAGACTTAATGGACTGTAAAGAAGTAATAAACATAAGGAAATATAAAAATAGGAGCAACATGAATGTTACCAGATAGTTGTGTTCCACTGGTGTATTTTGGTGAGTTGAGTTTGACATCAGTAAAGTCACTGGGCAGCGGCAGGATAAAAAAAGGAGGTTGTTCACTAATCAGAGGGTCGGTGGTTCGAACCCCGGCTCCTCCAAAGTGTCCTTGAGAAGACGCTGAACCCCAACTTGCCCCAGACGACTGTACCGGCAGTGTGTGAATAATAAGACAAAAGAAAAGCACTTTATAAATACAGTCCTTTCACTAAATGCTGGGTCTCAGTTTATGTTTCTTTCTGTGTAAACACGGATTAAAGATCCTGTTTGGACGACAACGAGGTCATGGGGCCGCGTGTTGCTTCACACTATCACCACCAGATAAGATCTGTCTGCAGAGAGTAAATCAAATCTCTGGAGTCAGTCACTCAACGTGCTGTGAGCGCCGCGCTCGCCTGGGCCCAAAGAACAGGTCCGACTGGCCGTGTGAGTTCCTCCTCCCACGCTCCAGCGGACGGGGCTGAGAAGCCGGGACGGAGATCCAGCCCTCCACCCTCCCACACAGCCATTAACACACATGCAGCAGAGAGAAATGTCTCGCTTCGGTCGGATGAACATATTCATGAGAGGAGAAGTGGTTGTAGGTGAAAGTGCAGAACTGAATCACGGGAGAAAGCGCTGTTACTATATTTGCTAGGAGCCGGTATGATTTTTATTTTTAACCTTCCTTACATCACAGACACACACATGTTCTCACACACACTCAAACTCTGCCCATCCCCCCCCCCCCACCTGTTCAATCACCTCTGGGCGACATCGCCACAGCTGTGTAGACATGTTAGCGCTGACACACACACACACACACACACACACTCCTCTCTTTTGTTTCAGGCCCTCGTCTGTGGCAGCAGCGTTTTGATGTCGGTGAGAAACTGAAGGAGTGGTTATGAGATAAAAAAAACCAGCAGCCTAAAAATATCCTCTGGACGAGTCGGAGGCAGAAAATAACTTTTCATCCGTCTTTCACCACGCAGGTTTGGTTTTGTTTTCGGTGCTCTCTTCTTCCCCCGACTGACGCAGAGAAGGAAATCCTGAGCAGAGAACACGTGAGATGATGGATTCTTGGTTCAGGCTGAGACAGTGAGAGGGTCAGAGGTCACAGCTGGACAGAATCTCGGACCCCTGCCACCTTCTCCATTGAGAAAACGTGTTGGGACTGCTCCATTAAAGTGGTGGAGCCTGAATGGTACAGTCCAAGTTTAGGGTACATTTGATTTATAAGGTTACACCACGTTTTTAATTTTGAAGGATTAGAACCATAAACTGTAAACACACGGAAGATGTCATATGCACATGAACGATAGGGGGCAGTGTCGGGCGAGTTCTTCTCTTTCCTTGTAAAAAAACAAAACAAGTTAACCACTCCAAGAAAACTCGACTGCAGCTATATATCATAATGCCTTAAATAAATAAAAATGTCACCCATAGACTTTATATAAAGATGGACTACACAAGTGTGCACCGAAATACACAACCAAATAAAAATTTAGCAGAAATTGAAGTCAGTCCATGAGTTGCGGATGTGTCCTCCGAGGTTTTTCCACATTAAACTTCCATCATTCAAGTTCTCTTTAAAGCCACTTTCCCACAGCTTATCTTTCTCCCTGGTCCTCTTCATCTCTGTCAGCGTATCAGCAGAGGCCTCAGGTGACCGCACTTCCCAGATGCCTTTGTGTCGTGTCCAATGCAGAGAGGCCGTGGTGTGATCAGAGCGCCGGCGAGATAAAACTCAGACGCTGTGATAATGTGAGAGCAGCAGCTGACCCAGTGAGGAGGAGGAGGAGGAGGAGGAGGAGACGGCTGAGTTTACGTAACCTCCACAGAAGAGCTTGTATACTGTTCTGGCTCGGTGCCGGCTCACCGCTGCGTTCAATGTATGTTTGTGTAGTGAAATGTATAGTCTGCTGTCTGCCGTGTGCTGGACGAGCCTCGGGAACTGAACATGAAGTTCTGCCGACGATCACTTCAATAAAAGAAGCTTTAAAAAAACAAACGTGTCCAAACACAGATCAATTTCAGATTAGTCAAAGAAGAGGGGAGGGAAATAAAGAGGAATGAAGGATATAAGGACAGAAGAAAAGGGAAAGGAAATAAGGGAAGAAGGAGGAAAGAAGGATGAAACGAAAGAAGGGTAAAAGGAAGGCAAGAGATACGAGAAATAGAAGTTTTTTGAAAGACGTTAAAGACAGAAAGAGACGAAAGAAAAGAAGGAAAGAACTAAAGAGGAAAGAAGGATGGACTGAAAGGAAGAAGAAAAAGGAAAAAGGACGATATGAGGCAGGAAATAGTTTTTTGAAAGAAAGAAAGAAAGAGAGGAAGAAGGTAGAAGAAAAGCATGGATGTATTACTTAATGAAGAATTAAAGGAAGGAAGGAACTAAAGAGGAAAAGAAAGAAGGGAGAAAAGGGGGAATTAGTGAGATATGAGATATGAGGCAAGAAAGACAGAAAGAATGGGGAAGAAGAAAAGTTTGGAAACATTAAAAAAGAAAACAATTAAAGGAAGGAACTGAAGAGGAAAGAAAAATGGACAGAATGAAGTAAAAACATTAATGACAAGGAAGTTTTTTACACATTCAGATCAAATCAATCTCTCAAACTCCAAAGTTGGACTGACACCGTTCTTTTTGACGTTGTTGTTGTTTTGATCTATTTCAGAAGCGACGTGTGACAGTGAGAAGGGAAAAAAAGGACATTTCTCTCTGATCCAAGCGTCTCCACCGTCTCCACCGTCTCCACCTTGATCCAATAAAGTCCAATAAGGCTTTTTTTCACACCGTCTGTCTGGCAGCGAGGCAGCCGGCCAACTCTCCGAGCCGCTCCACAGCTGATTCGCAGCACTTCACTTCTTCTCTTAGTTTCTACGGGGTGTTTTTTTCCGGCCTGTGCCTCTTGCCAAGCTCTGGCAGCTGCCCGTTTAACCAAGATATCAGTTGACGTTCAGGTCTAACGATTAGATAACGCTGCTGTGTTTGATCAATCTGAAGCATTTAGTGTCGAAATGAAAACACACACAGAAGAAAGAGGGTGCATGGGAAGAGAAATCCACAAATCCACTCGAAAAAATGTTGCCGCTTTTATCTGATTCTGCTTTCCCCCCTTTTTCCCCTTCATTCCTCAAATCTTTCTCTCTCTGGCTGGCGTGCAAACACTGAGACGTCTCGGCGCTCGCTCTCCGGCCTCACACGCAGCGCCGCCTCTTGTTTGATTTTGACTCAGAGTATAAATATAAATGTGTGGCGTTGTGCTTCTGTTGTTTATCCGCTGTAAACAACTGATTTTCTCTCAGTTCTCCAGGAAAAGCCAAGACTGGACTGCAGAGCCACGAGAGCTGCTTTCTGACTCGTTGTTTCTGCTGCAGCGGTGAAGGCAAACACAGCTGAGGGCTTGTTTTGTTTGCTCGCAGTTTTACACCTCAGCTCATAATCAGAGCAGAAGGGCGGTGGAGCTGGAGACGGACGGACGGACAGCTGCCGAGGCTCGGACGCGGGACAACCAGCCGCTGAGAGCCGGGACAACACACCCAGGACTTTGTGCCAAACTGTCTTTGAATGGCAGAAAATAATCTTTAACGAACTTCTTTTGATTCACTCAGACGAGCACATCAGTGGGTTTCCCTGCTTCGGATTCAAATCCTCAAAGTCCGTTCTGCAGGGAGAAGTTTCAAAAAGACGTTGAATGTTCAATATGTACCTCCGGCCGCTGGCGATCGGCTACTCTCTCGATCAAGAGACCTCAGCTGTGTCTAAGTGCCTAGACTGCCCTTAGACACAGCTAGACTGCCCCATTTCCAAGACTCGCTTACGTGTGTCTTTTCATCCCCAAGAAAAGAAGGTTCCCAGAAGGTGGATGCTTCCCGGCGACAATTTGAGGTAATGGTGCTGGCAACCGACGAGTATCACGCTTCAACTCGACCACACAGCTAACGGTAAACAAAGGGGGCGTTAAAACTTTGTCGTGACCGTCTCATTTTGGTTCGTCCTACGCGACGGACCTTGAACAAACCTCGGGATTCCTCTTGAAGAATTGTTCATCAACAAAGACACGACAAGTCTGATGGATGATTTACAAGAATAGTTCATATCTGTGAGTGAATTTGATGGTCTGGTGTGTAAATATGATACTTTTCTTTTTAACTTTTCAAAACCGAACTACCTTCAAGTAAAATCAGTCCTACGTGAATATAGAGCTAATATCTCACACTAATTACACATAGTCAATGATAGCATTTCTTTTTTTGCCAGCAGAGGCAACAGTCCCTCACAGAACCTGAGACGCAGTGATCCAGTTGTTCCTGAGTACTTTACTCTTTCAATCTTTGGGGGTAACTCTCAAACGACCTCCTCTCCCGGAGTGACCCGCCGCTCGATGGCCTCCGCGAGAAGAGTAATCGCAGCAACTGTGCCAAACAAGCGGAATGGCTCCCTACTCCACCGTCTTCTCCAAACAGCTCCCATTACTGAGGCCATCACACCCTGGAGGGGGTCGGAGAGAGAGACAACACAAACAGCGAGCGGGAACCCTGCGGAGCCTCGGCGCAGAGCTCGGCTCACTTCACATCACGTCGCAGTTCAAACCCACTGATGTCGTATCGTTCTGCGAGTGCTCGTCACAGTTTGCGGCTACAAGGGAGAGTCACAGCAGAAGCTCTGATCGACTGCATCTCGCTGGGTTCTGGTGGTCGTCGCCGCACACATCTGACGCTGGTGCAGATATTAAATACAGAGGAGGAAAAGTCCCCGACTACAAACATGCAAAAATATTCTGTAAATAAACACAAGAATACTACAAAACCAAACAGTTTTGATTTGTATTGAAATGTTTGGAATATGATTTCCTAAAATCAGCTTCATCCTTTTTTGAAACTACTGCAGTGGTGAGAACAAAGTGAAAGGGTTCTCTCACTGCCGACCTGAATGTGCCCGGGGCTCTGCAGTCTCAGGATCATCATCCATCTTCAGCTGATTAAACCAGCCTAACTTTTTTACGGCAACTGTGATAGCTCGATCGCGATTGGACGAAATTCTTAAAAAAGAAGTTGAGGCAAATCCATCCCTCCATCAAGGCTGATTTCTTATTCCGCAATGTTGAAGAAAGTAACAAAAAATAATCCTGGATCTGCCCCTGAAGTCAAATCCAAAGCTCAAGCCTTCTTCTTTGGCTCATGTCGCAACCCTCCACCAAGTTTCAAGAAAATCCATCCGGTAGATTTTGCGTAACACCGCAAACAGACACACAAACACCAATGAAAACATGGCCTCTCGTGTCGTAAGTAAAACAACAAGAAAAGAGCAAGGATTAGAGACAGAGCGTGTGTAGAAATGTGTGTTTTCTTCTTTCAGGTCCAGTTAATCATCTTGCGACCCCTCCGATTCATCTCGTGACCCCCTGGGAGGGTTGCGACCCCCATGATGGGAACCGCCGGCATACAGTATGTGTGTGTGTGTGTGTTTGTGTGTGTGTGTGTGTGTGTGTGACGAGCTGTGACAGTTGCTCATGAGCGAGTGTGTACCTGGGTCAGCATCCAAAGCTGAGAGTGGAGTCAGCTCCCTCCCTTTGTGCTGCGTCTTTGTTCGGCCACAATCTCTGGCGTTAATGATTAGTGCCGCCGCCTTTGTCCGACGCTCCCAGACAAAGCCCGAGCGAGTCCATCGGCCCTCGCCCGCACAGCGAGCGTGGCCCCCGAGCCCGAGGAGAAAACAAGTCTACCAGCTTGTTGGGGTTATCAGTGGAAATATGCACCCAGATAACAGAGGCTGAAAAAAATGGTGCCGTACACAAGACGAGGGATTCACTGAGGTCTTCTCACATCTCTGTCTCTCTGCCTCTTCGGATCATCACAGAGAAGCTGCTGAACTCTGGAGCTTTGTGGATGTTTAATTTTTAACTCCACTTTAAATGAAAGGACCTCACCTTTCTTCTCCCTGTGATCTGTTCCCTGGGAGAGCAGGAATGCAAGAGGAGGCATGTGTGTGTGTGTGTGTGTGTGTGTGTGTGTGTGTGTGTGTGTGTGTGTGTGTGTGTGTGTGTGTGTGTGTACATGTGTTTGAGTGTGTTTGTGTTAATTTAGAAGACAGGGTGTTGCGGGGGTTCAAGGGGGGAGTTTTGTTTTCCTTCTAACATAAGCAGTTGTGGCGAGCTGAGGTGTGTGTGTGTGTGTGTGTGTGTGTGTGTGTGTGTCTGTGTGTGTGTGTGTGTGTGTGTGTGTGTGTGTGTGTGTGTGTGTGTGTGTGTGTGTGTCTGTGTGTGTCTGTGTGTGTGTGTGTGTGTGTGTGTGAAGGGGTCATTTGGTCAGTGTGGTGATCAGTCGAACCCGAGCTGTCTCACTGAGCATTCTCACCATCTGTATGACCTCTCCTCCTGACCGACCGGCTTTTGTTCCCGGGCTCGCCTCCCTCCCGCCGCCGTTTCTCACAGAGCGCTGTCGTCCAAAGGGTCATGGAGCCCGGCCTTCATCATCATCATCATCATCATCACCACCACCACCACCAGCCGACCCTCCTCTTCAATAATGTTGTCTCTCCACTTGGCTTTCCCATGAGAACCAGTCCATATCACCTGTGGCTGTGGGACACGTCTGAAGGAATGGACCATAAATCTGAGGAGAAAAACACACAGAGAAGATTCAGAGCTTTTCATTGACTTCGACTTGATGCTGTAAAACAATAAAACATGAACAGTTTAAAGTGGATGAATCCTGTTTATAACCTCAGCAAATTGTCTTTGTCTTTTACCTTTGAGCCACTCAGTTGATTAAAGGCTGAATTAGTGGAGAAGCTTTTTACAAAACACCACCGTGGAACTATTCTTCTTTAAATGTTAGTAAGAATATTTAGACTCAGGCCCAAAGAAAAGAGACATAATCATATTTTAAATGACTGTAAATGACTTTAAAATTCATTTTACAGCTTTTAAATAGCATTCAAGTGTTTTTATTTATAAAGAAAACATATGGACATACGACCAAGTCTATTATTCAAAGGAGAGAGGAGGAAAGAAAGTTCCTGGGGCCCCGCCGTTAAAGTTGAATGACTTCATCCTTGGCCCGTGTCCCAATTTTCAATAAAACCGATTCAGTAGTTTTTGTGAAATCTTACTAAATGTCATCCAAACCGCGATGAAAGCGAAACCTCCTTGGTGGAGGTGATAAACATGAAGAATCACATGCATGACAGAACTTAAAGTATCCCAGTGGGAAAAGTGTGAGAAGAGAAAAGATGAAGGTCTAATCTACCTGATGCTGCAGGTGCTTTTCTCCTCCGTCTGCCACCATTTACGACGTGTTGACGCAGATCGTCACAAATCACGGCGAGGAGCCCACCTCTGCTGGTCGGACACGTGGACGACAGCGGCACACTCCAGCAGCCTCCTCACAGTCACTCAGCACAGGGCCGCTCTGCTTTATGGCGTCATAAAGCTGCCCTCTCAAAACACACTTGAAGAGATGGCGGTAATTGTGGTGTTGTTCAAACACCTCGGGGGCTATCGCCTCTGTAATGGCGGCAGTAATTAGCCCAACGGCTGCAGATTAAACGGCTGGTTGTAGTTTAGTGTTGTCGGCACACTTCGGGTTTCACTGGGCAAATATGGGTTCAGGGCTGTTTGCACTCGACTAATGATTGACAGGTAATTCTGAGTGAAAATGACACAGTTGACACTTTAATAGTGTTTAACATGTGACAATTAACACGTGCATGATAGACGTGTGAAAAACAAATGGAGGGAAGGTGTGTTGGATTTGAAAAACAAATATACACAAATAACACAGAAATAAAGCACAATAAATAGGGTTCATTGTATTTGAATGACAAAGAGGAAACATCTTTACCAACTGGATCGACTGAACCCAAGAGAGAATGATTTTCTTTCCTCCAATGGAAGAAATAAAAACTCACAGGAACACAGATTTCTCCGATGTTCTTGGATCCAGTTAAAAGCAAAGTTTATACTTTTATATATTGTTGGATACGGAACTTATAACCTTACAAATTATTTCATTGAAAGAGTTTTTTTCTAAATGTCACATTCAGGAACTCCAGCAAAACATTTTTGTTATCACATTTCTGTTTTGGTAAAGAAAATGAAATTACAAATAGATACGTGGAAACAAAATATAGAAAATGCAAAATGTTTTTCCTGTTAATAGTGTTTTTTCTGGCTTTACTCCTGTTGACGGTTGAGGATCTAATCTCTAACCACTGACATGTTCCAGGGCCCCTGTGCAGCTCAGGGGCCCCTGATTCTCTCAGGGTTTATCCCCCCCATGGCGTCTCTGGAGATAACTGAGGAGAACTTTGAATTCTCCGGTCACAATAACTTTCTCTGGACATCGAACACTTCTTAAAGACGAGCTAGAGTCTCCTCCATGTCCCCTCGTGGTCCCCAAACCCCTCATTGGCCCCCACTGACCGCTCAGGCATCCAGGAGTCACTTAAAGGGTTTTTTAAGTGAGGGGCCAGATGGGAGGCGCTCGGACCATCCGTCACTTGCTGCCTCCAGCGGGGCCGCAGGGGCGGTGCGCCGAAATCTGATCTCCCTCCCCCCCACTGCTGCTGCAGCTCGTCCCGGAGGAGGCAGAGGAACCTGGAGCGAGGAGCCACCAGGAGCCACCAGGAGCCACCAGGAGCCACCAGGAGCCACCAGGAGCCACCAGGAGCCACCAGGAGCCACCAGGAGCCACCAGGAGCCACCAGGAGCAGGGGGGATGCGTCAAGACCCAGAAATACACACACACGCACATGAATCCTTCAGAATAAGAGTCCAGTCTGAATGGTTCTTTCATCGACTGATAACAATAACAATAATAAAGAACTTTATTATTGCAAAATTCTTAACAACAGAACATTAAATATATGGCAGGTAATGAAAAGGTCTAAACGATAAACAATAAACATGACCCAAACAGGAATAAATTATAAAAACAGTTGAGATAAAGTAAATCAAACATCCACAAAACATATATATGATAAAATAAAATAGTGTAAACAAATGTTATTACCCACCATAGTATTTGAATTTCTTTACTTACTCATAATTGTGTCATATTTGTTTTGCCGGTTTCATGTTGGGTATTCAAATTATATAACAATATATTTTACAAAACTCATCGTTTGACTTACACCATCAGCAAATTGTCAAAGGATTGAGAGAACATAACTAAAATAAAAAGAGCTTCACCATTTTAAGATCTTCAAACTGGCTATTTATCGTATGTTATAACATGTTATAACATCTAAGTCACGTTATCCAACTGAATAGAACTGACCTTTAATTGTCAACATGGATCTTTGACTGAGGTAAAATGTATTCAGTCTTTATTCTTCTTTGAAACAGGCTGCAGAGTTTGTTCATCACAGGTTTAACTTGGACTTTATTCGCACTTTGTAGTAAAAAACCATTCAGAAACCCATTGCGTCACCGCGTCATGAGTCCTTATTGTGAAGGTCCCTCCCGGAAGTCCCGTGCCGTGCTCCGCGGCTCTGGCTTGTCTGCGGCTCCGCTTCAGCTCCTACTTCCCAGCAGCGGGAGGAGCGCAGCCACCAGTCCGAGCTGGATCCTCCGAGGCGAGCACGCACACGCACCGACTGAGCCCGGGACCCGCACCGGAGAGGAGAGGACAGCTGTGCCCGCCCGTGCGCCTCCGCCACGCTGCCCCCCGCGCACCACACCATGAACGCGCCCCGGACGTTTGGACACGTTGGACCGCAGCGCGCGCAGGGAACCGGGATTTAGTGCCGAACTTGGCTTTTTCCCCAGCGGCGGTGCCCGAGCGCAGGACCCGAGCTGTCAGGTCGTGACGGGGATTCCGGACTTGTTTCTGCTCCTCGAACGCACGAGCAGCTGCGGATTAAAGAGAAGTTTATTTGGGGGGCGGGGGGGGTGGGGGGGGGGTTGAAAGAAGTTTACCGGAGAATTAAAGCTGAGTTTCTTCTTCTGGATGCTCGGTGGCACCTGGAAGACTCAGGTTTACTGTCCAAACGGAATAATTCGGGTAAGTAGCCTGTTATTATTATTATTATTATTATTATTATTAAGCCAGAGAAATGGCTTCACTTCCTCGTAGATGTGCGTCGGACACATTGGGCTGTTGCGAGTGACGCGTGGAGGAGCCGCAGGGACCCGCAGCCCCGCGGCGGTGCCGGAGCACCGATCCCCGGAAGGAGAGCTCCGTCTGGCCCGTCTCTTGGTCCGTGCGTAACCGGTGCGTCCCGGCCGGAGTCAGCTGCGACACGGACTCAATCTGTGCGTTTTTTATAAATCACTTCGCTTTGGAGAAAGTGCGCAGCGGTGGCTCGCGTGTGGCGCAGGTGTGTGGAATTACGCACGTTGTAAAATAAATGTGTTTGGGTCAGAAATATAAAAGCGACACGTTTATTGTTGGAACTGGAAGTTGTTCGAGCACATTGTCCTTATTTTCTCTAAAACCCGCGGTAGGAATTCCTCCAAATTTATAAAAACCTGAGATCCATCACGTCCTGCTCGGTTTTAAAAACACTTGATTTGAATACTTGGTTTCCAGAAAATTCCTGGAATGAGGGGAAACATGTGAAACCCGGAGGCAGAGACCACAGGTTTCAGAATGGTGTGATTACGCACGGCTCTCTGTGCATGTGGAGGGTCCGGAGATGCTCATTACATGCGTCTGAGGTGAGTTCGATTCCCGCTGATCATCAATCAACCGGTTCCACGTTTCATTCCACTGTCACGAAGTCAAATATCCGCTCCTCGTCGGGACGAACACGCCTTTTCTCCTCACTGCAACAGTGACGTCTTCCCGGGCTCGGAGCGCAGACATGAATTACGCAGCAGCCGCCGCGCTCCTGATCATCTCTGAAGTTTCTCCAGAAAGCTGCAGATCCCCCCCCCCCACCCCCTTCCTGCCTTTGAATGAACGAGCTGTGCGGTTCTCTCTCTCCGCAGCACATCACTCAGATCCTCTTCAAACGCACGCGCTCCAATGGGATTCACATGGTGATTTTGGCCACTCCGCTTTGCACCATCACCGGAGAAAATCACCGGATTACATCCTGCTATACGAGAGGATGGTTGGTTGGGGGGGGGGCGCTGAAATGAGATCTGGGACTTGTGTTTTCATTAGTCTATTAAATCTCGATGCCGTAAATCAAGCGTGCGCGTGATAATAGTTTGCCCCTAATGCTGCAAATTAATTGTAGCCATTGACCCGAGAAATAGCGCACGCCAGTTTGCCGCGTTTTCCAATCAGGGCCGAGCCTCGGACGCGTCTCGCTTCCAAACGAGCCTGTGATTGGCTCTTTTCATTAGAGAAATTGGCCTGAGAGCGTCGCGCTGCGTGCAGCTTTTCTTTCTTCTCCTCTAATACAAAGAGGAGGACTGTGCGTTAATTGGCTCCAAGTTGTCAGATTTGAGAGGAGAAGCCGATCTCTGCGATGTACAAACACCATATCCACGGTTAAAGTCCAAAGTCTGCAGCAGTGGCCTTGTCTGGCCTTCCTATGGGTTTAATATCTTGTGGTTTTATAACTGTGGGACGCCTGTGACTTAGAATATGTCTCTGATATTCAGTTATAATCACCATTTTCAGCTTTAATTCAATAACAAGAAAGTTGTCAGTGTTACTATAGTACGTAATGGTTTTTCCTTTTTCCCCATGGCTTCACTGTAAAGTCCTAATAAAACCACATTAACCATGAGACGGATAAAATGGAGCTCATATCAACCTCGTTAATCTTTCGAACATTTTAATTTCCCGTGGTGTCTGATGATATGTTCATCGTCCCAGAGACAGTTATATGTCTTCAGCACTTGGTGAGTAAGACGACCCACATCTTAGTGGTTCTGTAGTTTTACAGTCCAGACCTGCCGTTCATCCTTTGAGGGTCGAGAGGGATCTGAGACTGGGCGAGAGGCCGGGAACACCAGCAGGTTCTAGAGCTGGTTTTCTAGTATTTCTTATAAATCATCCAGAGGGACTCAACTCGAGCGTCCTCCTGCGTCCAAGGCCAAGCTGTGTGTTACTCCGTCCGTCTGAGTGTCAGCTCGAGTCCACGCGGCCTGCAGAGTGTCCCCCCCCCCCCCCCCCCCCCCGCAGCCCTGACAGCTTTAAAGTGCTGCGCTCGCTCTGCTGATCAATATCTCACCTGAGGCTGAGTGAAGAGCGAGGGTGGCGGAGGAGCGTGATGGAGGCCAGAGGGTGGGGAACAAAAGAAAGAGACCAGCAGAAAAAGAGTGGATGATACGGAGGATTACTCTCTTGTGTGTCTATATCTTTCTCTCCCCCTCCTGCCCTCCGCCCGGCTGCTGTTTGCACTTGTGCTCACCCAAAAAAAGCCCCTCCAAAAAACCCTCTAATCCCCTTTTCCCAAAATGACAAAGTCGATCCGGCCCTGGCTGTTGGTTCTCTGGCTTAATTATTACAGATTACCGACAATCCGGAGTAGGTGTGACTAGCATGTGACACATTGATCCTCACAGGGCGGAGAGGGATGACGGGGACTTGAACTCTCAGTTAAAGCACTCCTCTGCCTGTGAGCTATTACAATGTGGAGATGGTTCTGCATGATTAATATTCATGTATTATTCCCAGCGATGGTTGTGTTTCCCTTTCATGCTTTAAGAAAATATTAGCATGAAAACACTTTGCAGGCTTTGAACTCGACGCTGGGTCTTCGGGATCCATATCGCCCCCTCCTCCTCCTCCTCCTCCTCCTCCTCTTCGTCCTCTTCTTCTTCTTCTTCTTCTTCTTTCTTGAGGTTGTTAAGAGAAATCAAAGTGTTTTTCAGTAGGCTGCTCAGCCTGTGAACCGTTCGTTCTCAATATTTCATAAAATAGATAATATGAGGTTATGGTTTTACCAAGAAAGGGCCAACGTTGCCTCCTGCTCTCACACAGGCCTGTAATTTGTCTCAATTTCACGCCGTCAATCACGTTGTAATACCTTGAATTCTAGCTCTCAAACTCAAGGATTCACTTTGTGGTTGAAACTAATACCTGTCACCAAATTATTCAATCTGACGCCGGCATTGTTTTCCAATTTCTTCTCACATGGCTCAAGAGGCTGTCATGCTACTTGTCTAAACAGATCCGTATCTGAAGCAGCTCTCAGAGCGAAGTGCCCATAAAAAGCTGAGGTTTTCTTTATATGTGTGTGTGTGTGTGTGTGTGTGTGTGTGTGTGTGTGTGTGTGTCTGTGTGTGTCTGTGTCTGTGTGTGTCTGTGTCTGTGCCTGCCAGAGAAAACAAGAGTCTCAAATCGCAGAGGCCTGCAATCAGCTACCTCCACGCCTGGCGAGCGAAGGCCTTATCGTGGCTGTGTAAACAAACCGCAGCAGCGTGTAGGCGTCTTGTGTTGTAAGAAAGTGAGGATGGGCCGAGAGAGGAGAGGAGAGGAGGAAGAGCGCCCTGCATGGAGAGAACATGGGAGTGTGTGTCTGTCTGTGTGTGTGTGTGTGTCTGTCTGTGTGTTGTCTCGTCATGCGGGTTGTGAAGTTCTGTGTGTTGAGGAGCGATAATGTGCAGACGGAGCCCGGGCTTCACTTTGTGCTGAGCAAGGAGTGGGTCACGGGAGGGGGGGGGGGAACAGAAGCTCAACCTTTCTCTGGACTCTGTGTGAGTGTGTGTGTGTGTGTGTGTGTGTGTACAATACACCTCTGTGTGTGCAATCTGAGGTGGTTGTGCGTGTGTTCGTGAGACCTGAGTGCGATATTGTCATTTCACAGCCAGAGCTATTCTGAAGCTGGACAGAGCGGCTGAAGTTCAAGCTAACGTGGTGATTTGTGTGTGAGTGCATGTGGGGGCTGGGGGGTGTTTTGCTTTTCTGGGCACCTCTCTGAGCTTTCTCCTCGATCCTCGTTGCATTCCAGCTTCTCCCTGCTTAAGCAAACAGAGAGCAGGGCGCTCCGCCGTCGCTCGCCATGGTCGCCGCTCTCCCTCCTGCGAGCCTGCGGGCACGTCGGGCAGCTGATACTGTCGACGCCGGCATTCCTCATCCTGCGGGAAGATTAGTGAATCCCTGTCAATCGGATGCTAAACCGTGCAGAAGAGCGTGTCGAGCCGAGTCCTGTGGAAGGAATGTCTGGTGATTTCTCTGCCTCTCATCGGCCAATCCCGCTGCAGCGAAGCGATTGGTTAATGAACTTGAATTCTCTGCACAGAGGGTTTTTAATGAGCTGCCTCGACACCGGAGCTCGTCCACTCTCGTCCTAACGATCAGGTGCTCTGAGAAGGTTTCTGAGAAAAACTGCGAAGAGGGATTTCCATCGTAATCCTCGGAGTCAGTGTGGAATGTCGGGTCAGAAAATGGCTGCGTGTGTGCAGACCCCGAGGCACGGCTCTGTGCTGTGTTCAGTTTGACCGTCTCACTCGTCTTTGTTTCTGATTGCGTGTTTCTCCCACAGCCACATGTAATTGATGTTTCCTCCCGTTTCCAGGTCAGTGGCGGGGGAACCTTGGATCGTTTCTTGCGGCGTCCGAGGCCGCCGTTCTGCTGGACAGCATGCGAACGGAGGATGTTGTCTGAGTCGGGCCTCGCTGCTCCGCGTCTCACCTCGTCGTCCAGAGGAATGACGGCTCTGTGGTGCTCACTCTGGATTTCCTTCCTCCTGCCTCTCTGCGTCGCTCCGGCCCGGCTGCCCACGGCTCAGCCCACAGGTAGGAAACCACATCAAGCAGAGTGTAGTTGTACTTTCATGCTTCTGATACCGCTGCTCAGACAGTGAGGTCTCCTGCAACAAGGTTTAATATTCTAAGACACAGAAGTGATCATCAGACGACTACCTGATTCCCTGAGCAGAAAAGGTGCTTTAAGGGATCAGGGTTTTCTTGGCTGTGGCTTAGGGGGGAGAGCGGTCGTCCTCTAACCAGGAGGTTGGCGGTTTCGACCCCAGTCTTCCTCATTCTGCATGCTGAAGTGTCCTTGGGCAAGATACTGAACCCCAAGTTGCCCCTTGTCATAGAGAAAGTGCTGCACATAGATGCACTGTATGGATGTGTGTGTGTGATCTATATAATCACAGACTTTTACCATTCAGAAAAATCCAGCTCATGAAGAAACAGCTTTTCACTGTGCACATGATCCTTGTTGGTTTTTACATAGTGTTGAAATCAATTGTTGATTTATCGACGAGTCAAATCTCCAACTTCTGAACTGGGAGAATTTTGCTGTGAATTGAAATTTCACTGGTTTTGAAACGTTAACGGTCGGATAAAAAACAAGAAAAGTTCGTTTTTCCAACAAAAACAAAACACGGCTCAGATGAATCCTCCTCCAGTGTTCACAAGCTCATCACACACATCCTCTCCTCCTCCAGTGTTCACAAGCTCCTCACACACATCCTCTCCTCCTCCAGTGTTCACAAGCTCCTCACACACATCCTCTCCTCCTCCAGTGTTCACAAGCTCCTCACACACATCCTCTCCTCCTCCAGTGTTCACAAGCTCATCACACACATCCTCTCCTCCTCCAGTGTTCACAAGCTCCTCACACACATCCTCTCCTCCTCCAGTATTTCCTCACTTTCACTGCTAATATGAAATCTGCTTGGAAGCATAAGCAGATTTCGTGTGTTCATCACTTCAAATAGGGGCATTTCCAAAAAAACGCACATTTATTGTTTATGAGAATGCGGCAGCGGCTTTCTCTGTCTTACAAGGAGGATTTAATTGGACTTGTGTTGGTTCGCTGAGCTTAGCGCGATTCTCCCTCTTTGTTCTCGAGGCAGAGAAACACCCAGAGATCAATCCAGAGTAAACGTCGGCGGTGTGAGCTTTAATCTCGCCATATTGTGCAAAAAAAGCCCGAACACAGCACGGTAATCTTTTTCTGAGGCGCTCGCGAAGTGTTGTTTTTTCCCTCCCTCCGCCCCACTCCCTGTTTCTTCTTTTTCATGTGAGAGTTATTTAAAACGAGTCTTTGACACACTTTACACGCTGCAGTGCGTTAAGAAAGACGAGGAGCTGGAGAGGACTGTCTTATGCAAGCTGAGACACCCTGTGTGTGTGTGTGTGTGTGTGTGTGTGTGTGTGTGTGTGTGTGTGTGTGTGTGTGTGTGTGTGTGTGTGTGTGTGTGTGTGTGTGTGTGTGTGTGAGTGCGTGTGCGTGTGCGTGTGCAAGAACATAGACTTTCAGTTTCCATGAACATTTGCATGTGTGTGGTGCATATCAGGAAATAATCAGGGTCCAAACTTGAGATGTGGTCACTTCGGCCAAATCAAGTTCCCCGTCAAAACTTCAGGAACAATAAAAAGTTGCATTATTCAGTTTTCTGCATTTAAAGAATATAAAAACTTAATACAAGGTTTCTTAAAAAGTCTTAAACATGTTAAAATATGACATACTAGGTCTTGTAATGAGTTTAGGTCTCATGTTAACATTCATTTAATGTGACTTCCGTAGTGTAAAATGATTATGATTTTCTTTTTAAGAGAAATGTTTGGGTGGTAGCACAGTTTGTAACGTCTCTCTCACATTAACACGCTGCAAGAAAACTATGAACAAATGAACAAAATGATAACTGAACATCTAGAAACACTCAGAATGGAACTCTGCTGTCTGTGTCTGTAGAATATTCAGGGTTATTCTCTACTCTACTGCTTCTTATCGTTAATTGTTGAAACGTGCACTTTGACTCCATGGACCTGCCTCACATTCAGGACGATCTGACAGCTCTCGTAGCTTCTGCCTCTCGTGTTTCCTCCCTCGCTGCTCCCTCTCATCTGAAACCCCGGTGTTACTATGAGCGTCTTGTGATTCTGTCGGCCTGATTGCCTTCCCTGCAGGGAGCCATCACAGCCCATCATACTTCAGCCAAAAGGCAGAGAGTGCCTTTTTTTTTAAAAAAACCCCTCTGGGTGGCGGCTGTTCGGGCTGCGATCTCCGTGAACCTGGGTCGTGCACAGACGTGGACAAATACAGCCCCAGGTGTAAATACTGAGGTGGATGTGGTCTCAAGGTTCTTGTGTTTGTCGTGTTAAGGTGTGACGATTTAGCGGATGTGAGGCGATAACGTGCAACTCGTGCAGCCGTGTCTCCATCAGGGATGTTTGTTTAGCTCGGCACGTTGAAATGGAAGTTGGACTTATTTATTGAGCTTCTCAGTCCGAGTCGTCGTTTTAAAACTATTTAATTATCTGGCTTTTAACAGACAGTTCAGCGTGATGGTCTTAATGGGTCTTCAGACATTTACTTAATCCTGAAATTAAAACAAATCTGGTCGAAACACACATTTCATTTTTTTTTCTTGGCATAAAAATGCAGCTATAGAGGATCGATTTGCACTTTAGACCTAAGAGCAGTAATGACTTCACTGTGCTGGGAGATGTCTATAACAGGCAGCGCAATGCACGAGGATGAATGTTATATTTATGTGTGAGTCAGAGAAACGTCTTGTGTGCTGATGGGGTTTGAAGAAAGGTCTCATCCTTTCTCATTTGCAGAAATGATTCAGGACGTCACTCTGAGCCCAGAGAGAAAGAAGAGGTCACAAAGCTTCTCTTCTCTATAAACACATCCCACGTTTGAGGACAAGTATCCAGGAAACTTGTAAAACCACAATTCATGAAATTTAGAAACAAATCACTGAAGATCTCAGTCATTAATGTTTAAATAAAGACAGAGAGAGGAAACTATCAGAACTCAAAAACATCTGTAACAGTTACTCTTCCGTCTAATCTTTAGCTTTCAGGGCCCGTTATCCTCCTTTAACCTCGGGGTTTCTGCAGGACACTGAGCTGAGGAAAGCTGTGAAGCCCACAGACAGAGGCCTCAGTGTCTTGTAGTCGTCTCTGGCCAGCGGCGTGTCTCCCCCGTCTCCCCCAGCGGCCCCCTGGCCTCCAGCAGACTTCCCCACGTCCACAGATGGACGAGCAGTGGGGATAAATGACTGTCGTTTACTGGCAGATGGCACGATTTCCTCCTCAGCCGCCACAGCGCTGAGCTGCAGAGTTGTCACTTAGGTTTGTGTCTCGTGTGTGTGTGTGTGTGTGTGTGTGTGTGTGTGTGTGGTGGGGGGCGGGTTTCCAGAGTAATGTGTGTGTGTGTGTGTGTGTGTGTGTCAGGGTCAGAAATGAGCAGGTGCTCGGGACAAAAATGCCCTTGAAACTTCACAGACAGACATGTTAGGATAAATTGAAAAAGTAATCAAGTTAAAACTTATTAACAGATTGTTATATTGATAAGAATCACCATCACGTCCAGAGAATTCTCATTTCTTGGTTAGTAGACGAGGTGAACATGATTGACAGCTGTTTAAATGATGCTACAAACTGAAAGAGGGTTTATGAAATGGCATAATTAAAAAAATTAATGGGGATAAAAATGTCCCTTTAAATAAATCTTAAACTGTGGACTATATTTATACATGTGTGAGGTAAGGAGACACTCTGTGTGTGTGTGTGTGTGTGTGTGTGTGTGTGTGTGTGTGTGTGTGTGTGTTTCCATTCAGTCGACCATAATGTTGTTTCAGAGCGAGGCGTTGTTTATTTCTCCAGAGGCTGGTGGCATTTCCAAATGTTGTGCAAGAAGAAATGTTTAAGACGCCAAGTTGACCAACGAGAGTGAGTAATGACAAAGAGCAGGAACCGTGTGTGTGTGTGTGTGTGTGTGTGTGTGTGTGTGTGTGTGTGTGTGTGTGTGTGTGTGTGTGTGTGTCTGTGTTTACTGACCACACACCCACACACCCCAGCCAGTGGCCCTGTGGAGCTCAGATGAAATATTTGGCTCCTCAGCGGCAACGTTTTTTTTTGTAAAACGGCAGACATATAAATTAAACACATTCAGTTCTGCCATCGCGTGTATATGTGTGTTTATGTATTTGTGTATATATATATTTGTGTGCGTGGGGTGCAGTCTGTAGTTAAGTGAATGTTATGTCTGACTGGACAGAGGGAATGAAAGAATAGAAAAGAGAGAATGATAGAAATTAAAGGATAGCAGAGTGTGTGTGGGGGGGGGGGGTACAGAGAGAGAGAGAGAGGGACTGTGGGGGGGGTGGGTGGGTGGGAGGTCACTGACCCCCCCTGGCAGGGACTGTAAATGTCAGCAGGGGTCGTTTGGATCGTTAGGAGACTCGTTAAAACTACGCCATCCACAGATTTACGCTCAGGCTCTACAAGTCACACACACACACACACACACACACACACACACACACACACACACACACACACACACACACACACACACACACACACACACACACACACACACACACACACACACACACACACACACACACACACACACACACGCTGTCACTCCTCTCTCTATCTCTGTCATTCTCTCTCTGTAACACACAACTTCTCTTTCACTCTTCAGTACCTGACCTTCAGAATCAGAATCAGTACCTGACCTTCAGAATCTGTTGAGCGTGAGAGCAGCGTGGATGCGTGCACACGTGCAGACTGAATGAATTCTGTGGGAAACGCCGTCCTGGTTCGTCCCAGTTTCCCCCCGAGCTGCCGTTTTATCAGTGTGACATGTTATTTAGGTTTTGAACTCATGTTGTTATGTAGATGAGTGCTGCTCCATGTGTGGGCTTCACATGACTCCGAGAACTGGACTGTTCATCACCAGTGAAGCGTGAAGCCACGAGCAGGCGATCGCTCTGACTCTGCAGCCGCTCGTTGGCTCAGCGTCTCCGCAACACAATGTTCATTTCCCTGGCAACATTATCAAGAAATCTTTTTGGCAAGCGCCGCGCAGCGCACAGGCCAAATACGCTCTGCAGAACGACGACTTGTTGAACAATGACGGTTCTATCCTCAGTCCATCAGGCACTTAATCCACTCGACACTTTTCTGGATGGGAATTAAACGTTAAACACAGCTCAGAGTCTCGTTTAACAAGAGATCGCAGTGAGCGGCTTCTCCTGGACGACAAACAAACGACATTCACAGCAACACGTCGTCACCTGGAGAAATACATCTGTACAATTCTCCTCCGTCATCTTGACAAATTGTCTTTTCAGTAACAGTATTTGACTTTGTGCTGCCTCGACCTTCTGAGCACATTATGTATGAGATTTTAATTTAGTACTCGCTGAGTATTACTGTCCAGACGCAGTATTTTTCCAAAGATAACACGACTCGCTGTGGAGCCCAAGTTGAAAAAAGCCTGTTGCTAATCAAAATGTTATTATAGGTTTTTATATCGGATCAGAGGCCCAAGTGAAAATTGTCGGCATGAATCTGTGTAACGTGAGAAACAAGAAGGGCCTTTTATTTCAGGACTGTGGCTGGAAATTAAACTTTACTTTTCACTACATAAAAACATCTGTAGGACTAAATAGTGAAATCTAAAGTAACGTCAGGCCAGATTTTAATCTTCTTTAATCACCCATGAGTCAAACATTGTAAATATTAAACTTTATCCTGGCAAAACATTTGTGTTTCGACAAAATGTAGATAAAGAAAACAGACTTGTCTTCTCTGTATTAAATAACATTTTGCCGGTTGAGGGCAGTGATATCAGTCTGTAAACAAATCACTGACATGGTGTCTTTGTCCAAACGACCACAGTTCTCTCTCTTTTTGCTCAATTTTAGTCTCCTCCAGCTCCTGAGAGGAATATTTGTCTCTTTAGCCGCCAAACTTTCCTTTATGTTGACTCGCTGCTAACTTTGCTTCCCATCTTACCTCAACCAGGCAACTTATAAAAGGCTTTTTCACTGTAGCAGCTCCCTGTCACTGGAGTTCGAGGTCATGAAACCAAAACAATGAGCTGAAAGATGCTAAAATCCTCTTAGGAGCCACGGTTACCTTATACTTAATCTATAAGTATAACAATATTGATTTTTAGCAGAAACTCAGGTGCTGAAAAAGCTTTATAAACAATACACAGCTCTGTTCAGTGCTGGATTTCAAATTAAAAGCACTCCGCCTGTATTTTTGTTTCAGAAATAACCAGATTTGGCAAATTGTTCTTGAACGCTCTGACAATCGATCAGTGATAAGGGTCTCCTCCTCGTATCTGCCTCCCGTGGTCGCATGTCTGGGCCTCGCTGAGCTCAAGTCTGTGTTCGTCACGTTCACCTGAAGTTCGAGTCTTTACGAGTCAGAATCCCCCTCTTCCTCAGGTGTTTGGTTAAACAGGCGAGTCGTCCCCGTGTGGAAGTGATTTGCAGACAGCTGCAGATCAGCAGGTCACTGTCGGCTCGTGGCCTTCGCACAAACCTGCGCCGCGGTTCACGCCGATGTTTGTATTAATACACCTCATTAATGCCCTTTGAAACCCTCTCTGCACGTCGCTGCATGAATTATGGATGAAACTACAGAGATGTCTGTGTGCTCGGCTCACGTCTAACCCCTGCCCCCTTTTCCACTGGGGGGGGTTTCTTTTATTTAAAAAAAAAAATCAATGTGTCTTTCTTTTTCACTTTCGTTCCCGTTCAGGAAAGTGACACACGGATAAAAGACTCAAATCCTCCCGGATTCATCCGCTCGTTTTTCTGTCTGTTTTCAAATCTCCATAATTTTCTTTGATTGCTCCGAGTTCTGCTTACGATGTGTTTACAGCCTGTACACACACACACACACACACACACACACACACACACACACACACACACACACACACACACACACACACACACACACACACACCGCTCTACCTACGGCTGACAGCGGCGTTGACGTGCTGCAGGTTTTTAATTACAAAGCTCCCCTTAAGGAAATTGTTGAGATAGTTAACAGATAAGGCCGACATGAGGGGAACAAAGGGGCTCGTTGTGTGAGGGGGGGGGGGGGGGGGGGGGGGGGGGGGGGGGGGGGGTTAGTCAGCTGGAACAGCAGTTAAATCTGACCAAATATTGTTGTGCTGTGAAGTGTGTGAAGTGTTTCACTGAAAGTTACGTCTCTGCTTTCACCCGTCTCGCTCTCTCTCACTTTCTCTCTCTTTCTCTCTCTCTCTCTCTCTCTCTCTCTCTCTCTCTCTCTCTCTCTCTCTCTCACTTTCTCTCTCCCTCTCTCTCTCGCTCTCTGGTTGATTGATGGTCACCATTGGTTTAATTAAGTAATTTTGATTGAATTGTCTTGATGGAGGGCAATTACACACTGTCCTTGGGTGTGTGCGTGTTAGTGTGTGTGTGCGTGTTAGTGTGTGTGCGTGTTAGTGTGTGTGCGTGTGTGTGTGTGTGTGTGTGCGTGTGTGTGTGAGCCAACCCCACTGGTAGAGTGAGTTTTGTAGCTGGCAGACGCAAACAGATGGCGGGTTGTGTGCCGAGCTGTGAGGAGTCCAACACTCTCTCACACACACACACACACACACACACACACACACACACACACACACACACACACACACACACACACACACACACACACACACACACACACAAAGGCAGAGAGAGAGAGAATCCAGGCTTGATCTCCCCCACCACTCAGTCCCTTGACTTTCAACACAAAGTGTCATGTACTTGCTCCTTTGTACCTTTTCTTTGTGCATCTTTGTGTTACTTTACTTCTCTTATGTTGTGTGTTTGTTTGTTTCAGTTTGTGCTCATCCTATTATTATGTATTCTCCTCAGTATCCTGGGATCATGACACACGTGATCTATATGATCCGTATCGTTATGAGTTTATCGTCTGAATAGTACGAATCTCTGTCTGATCCGGACGTAACGTAACCTGCACTCCTTTGGGCCTGTGTGAGGAAAGTCATGGAGCAACGTTCAAACGTCCCCTAGAAAGGCCCCAGAAGCCCAGGGCCCCCCTGCTGTGAGGCAGAGGTTATCTCCATTAGAACTACATGGTGCAGACTGGTTGTCAGAGCCATCCCATAAAACAGTTTGCATGGGAAAGACAGACAACATCACAATGAAAGGAAAATACAATATATTTTTTGACGTTTAAATCCATCACGTCTGTGTGTGTGTGTGTGTGTGTGTGTGTGTGTGTGTGTGTGTGTGTGTGTGTGTGTGTGTGTGTGTGTGTGTGTGTGTGTGTGTGTGTGTGTGTGTGTGTGTGTGTGTGTGTGTGTGTGTGTGTGTGTGTGTGTGTGTGTGTGTGTGTGTGTGTGGTCCAGGTATCACTCAGCCTCACATTATGGAGGCTTGTCTTTCTTCCGGAGATAAACGTGTTTTTGAGACGTAACAGTTTGGCTTTGACAAACAGAAGCTGGAGTTCTGAGAGTAAGTCAAAGTCCTTCTGAAGCTTTGAGCCTCTTAACATCTGGCTCACGTCTCTGATTCTCTCCCTGGTCGAATTACTACAGACGGGTTTTTATCGGCTGCGGCTTCGATCGGCAGTGATGGAAACACGACAGCGGGATGAACGCGCTAACTTCGTCTTCTTCTTCTTTGGTTTGATCGTCTTGACGCTGCGACTTTTCTAGCGCGACATTATGACGCACATTGAACTTCCGTTGAACGTTTAAGTTCTTATTGTTTTTTTTAAATCTTTGGAAGAACGTGCAAAGGGTATTCTTGTGGTTTATTTTCTTCGTGTCATGGAAAATGCAAGACGGCGAGATGAGAGGGCGCCTCCCTCCGCCTTGGTGGTTTGCTCGTGGTGTCGTATGAGTCACTGCGGGAAAAAAACAGAAAAGGAGTCAATCGCCTTTTTTAGCTTGTTTACCTGCATTTTAAAAACCTGCTGATTTTGTGTAAAAGAGGTAATGGAGACGTGTGTGTGTGTGTGTGTGTGTGTGTGTGTGTGTGTGTGTGTGTGTGTGTGTGTGTGTGTGTCGGGTATGTTCTTACCTCTTTGCTTGTCAGTGTGTCTCTTTCATCTTCCTCCCTCTCTCCTCCTCCTCCTCCCTCTTTCCTCTCTCTCTCACCCTCACACATCTGCTCACTCCGTCCTTTCATCCTCCTCCTCCTCCTCCTCCTCCTCCTCCTCCTCTTCTATCTCTTCTCTTCCTGGTTCCTTGTTTTATTGAATTGACCATAATTAAGTTCACTTCTACCAAAGCAGTTTATAATATTTCTAACTTGCCTTTGTCTTTTTCCTCCTCCTCCTCCTCCTCCTCGTCTTCCTCTTCTCTCTTCTCTCTCCTGGCTGATCCATCCATCTTCACTTGCCTTCATTCAAACAAAAAAAAAAAAAGAAGAATATCCCGGGTCTCTACTCACGCCCTCACATGCGCTTCTGTTTAAAGCCCCCCCACATCCAGGGCAGCTGACACATCTAATATTGAAACCAAAGTCGACTTCCATCCCTCCCACGTCTCCCTCTCTCCCCCTCCGTCACACCAGCTCTCCCCTGTTATTTTGCCAGGAGAGCTAAAATAATAAACCCTTGTACCGTCTAGCAGAGCGTAATGGAAGCCGCATCTCTCCCTGGAAAGAAGAGAGGGAGCGACGTGGTGTTGGGCGAGCGGCAGCGACGGTCGAGCCGACTCCACTTTTTTTTTTTTTTTGTTTTTTAAATGAGCCACGTCAGATATTTTTCAAACCTCCCATGAAATGTTATTTTTGAGTGTGGTGCGTTTTCTGCTCGGCCGCATTTTCTTTTCCTCGTGCGACAACGTCATTGTTGCCGCAGCGGTTTATCTGCCTCGGATTCAGAATCTGAAAACCCGAGATGACTCTGCGAGCCGGGCTCTTCAGTTCTGCTCGGCTGTCGTGCGTGTGTGGTCTTTCTGAGCAGCGCCGGGGGCCCCGGACTCCTCGCGTTATCGTCTTTAACCTTTATCGACCTGACAAGAACCAGTTGGAATCACTGTGATAGATCTGAACTCCTCCTGCCGACACTGTGGCCTTTAACTCACTTTAAAGTCAGACGTCTGCAGCGAGAACAAAACAGAGAAATACGTTTTTGTTACCTGAAGAGTTCATTTTTCACCTCCGCTGAGGACGTGATGCTTTCAGCCCCGTCTGGTTGTTTTAATCTCAATCAGGGGACGAATTCCTTTCAGGGAATAACTCACGGATCTCTTGGTGGAGGTTTGAGCTCCACTGAGCGACTTCCTAGTTGTTTAGTTTTTATTCATGGAGGTTTAGTCCAAAATGTAAATATAGTGTGTGTGGGAGTCGAAACGTGATTGAATGAGAAGTTCAATTTGAAAACCAGAAAACATCAGTTAGCTTGTTAACTGTGGGTTTTATCAAAAGAAGGATGAGAAGTAGTGATGAGACGGTTAGAAGAGGGATCTAAAGATTATCTGTGTCATTATCTGAATTCCAACTTTTCTCTATTTGATATCACTTTTAATTGAAGGTCTTCGTGTCTCTACTGTTGTTTGGAATAAAGAAACCACATGAAGACGTCACTCTGAATTAGATTTAAACATTTAAACATTTTCCATTGTTTTTCTGATACGTTATAGACCAAACCATCAATCTAACTATTTAACAATCACAACAATAACAGATCTGCTTAGGCATCACTTTGCTGCTCAGTTCAGTTCAGGTGCAACTCCACCGGCTGATGAGCAGATGGGAGTACGAGTGCGTTGCTCAGTGGCACGTTGGCGCTGAAGAGCAAAGCAAGTGAACATTTTCAGCTCTACACTGTCACATTGTTCTCCTGAGGAAACCCCGTTGTCTCTGTAATGAATGGCAAAGCAGGACAGTAGAACACAGGCACAGTCTCCGTGGTAACAGAAGCTGTTACCATAGATATGTCGGGATGTCCGGGGTACCTGCGGGGCCCAGAGAACTTGTTAAGCAATACTAACAAACTCAAATCAAAAAGCATAAGTGAAAGCAGATGTTTTTTTTTGGGGGGGGGGGGGGGTTATTTGAAGTTTGTTTCACTTATTTGACGTCGACCCCGGCTGTAGAGCACCAGTGTGCATTGTTCAGGCTGCGTTAGAGTAGATGTCTGGTGTAGATGTCTCAGGACAACTGGGCTCCAGTTGTTCCCAAACAGAGGCTCCTCTCTGTGGCCCGTTAAGTGAAGGCAGGTCCTGGAGGGAAGCGCGGGGGAGGGACGACGGGATTAGAGGCTTTCCTGCTCTCTCGCTCTCATAAACACGCTTAGCGCACCGATCCTGCTCTCAGGTGCTTC